>NW_027617424.1:0-118204 GCF_964187855.1 Myxine glutinosa
CTCCAATGGATTGATCTCTGATCATCAATTTGGTTTCAGACCTGGACACTCTACTCTGGACATGCTGCTTCTGCTTTCTCAACAATGGATGGAGGTCCTCAATGCAAACAGGAAATTAGAGCAGTCTCCCTTGACATATCACGTGCCTTCGATACAGTCTGGCACCCCGCGCTGCTCACCAAACTCTCCTCTTTTGGTATCAATGGAAATCTCCACGCATGGCTGGCGGACTTCCTCTCTAGTCGTAGTCAACGTGTGGCCCTGAATGGGTTTCTCTCATCTCCTCTGCCTGTTCAGGCTGGAGTTCCACAAGGCAGTGTTCTGGGCCCTGTGCTTTTTCTGGTCTTCATCAATGATCTCTCTGACTCTCTTGAAAATCCTCTGTATCTCTTTGCTGATGACTCTACTCTCTGTCGCTCCATTCTTCATCCCTCAGATCGGCAGTCTGCAGCCTCCTCACTCTCTGCAGACCTGGACAAAATCACAGACTGGGCAAACAAGTGGAACATGTCTTTCAATCCTGACAAATCTCAAACTCTTACGATGTCTCTCCGAAAAGACCGACTGGACAACCCTCCCATCCACTTTCTGAATAATCCTCTCCAAGAAGTTCTGTCACTCAAGCTTTTGGGTCTCACTATCTGCCATGATCTTTCCTGGGAAAACCACATTTCAAATCTGGCCTCCAAAGCCAGTCGCCGACTGGGCATCCTCCGTCATGCGAAGTCCTTCCTTGGCACACCTGAGCTCCTCACCACATACAAGGCTTTCATCCGCAGCTCAATGGAATACTGCTCTCCCCTCTGGGCTGGTGCTCCTGCCTCACACCTAGCTCGTCTTCACGCTGTTGAAACCAAAGCATTCAGAATCATTGGAATCTCCCGCGATAAAGCTAACTCCAAGGGCCTCTCACTCACTCACCGCAGGCAGGTTGGTGGTCTTTCCGTCTTCTACCGACTCCTCTCTGGCCTTGCCCCCCCAGCTCTCTCTGGGCTCTGTCCCGCAAATATTCCTACAGGTCGCACAAGATCTGCCTGCAACCCTCTTATGGTCAAACTGCCAAAATCAAGACTTTCTGCTCACCTTCACTCCTTCATTCCTCTTTTCTCCCGCCTCTGGAACAAACTCCCTCACTCTCTTCAATCCCACTCCACCCTCCAGGTCTTTAAAACAGCTGTTCACCACCATCTCTTATCTTCCCCCATCCAAAACCTTGATCTTTTCTACCCCCACTAATTTCACCCCAATTCCACTTTTTTGAAATACCAACTTCTGTCCTGGAGGTCATTGGTGTCCTTGTGTTTTATACTTCTCCCTCCCCCCCTCCCCCCTTCCCACGCCTCCTCCCCCCAAGCCCTCTCCCTTCCACACATCTCCCTGCTCTCAAATGTTGTGTTTGTGTGCTTCCCCTTCTCTCCCCATCTTGTCTTCCGCTCCCTCTTTTTATATATTTTGTTTGTCTGGTTGATTTGTTTGTGAAGTAAATGTTAGCTCTTTCAAGAGCCTCGATTCAGTATACAAAAAAAATAAAAAAATAAAAAAATGTATGGCCAGGCTCGACACCCGCTGGCACAGGATTGCGCTATTCAAGACAGTACGGCTCTGCAGTACACAGATGATCTGCTCCATGATGCCTTTATAACGGGTCTGCAGTCTTCTACCATTAGACAACGTTTGCTCGAGAAATAGACGCTAACTTATCAAGAAGCCTTCGACCAGGCTCGGGTGCTGCAGTCGGATCAAGCCATATCCGACACTTATGGTCGACCCTTCACGGCTGCTGGTGCTACTGCTCACGACACGACTCGTACGCACGACCACGGTGACCTGGAAGTTGACGCCGGGTGAGCGCCTGCTCGAGTGGCCACTTGATGCGCAGTATGCAACGATAGCTCTGATGATGAAATAAACGAGCACCGTACAGCCTCGGTGACCTCGCCCGCTGGTCAGACTGTCAAATGTTTTTCGGTGGCAATCGTCGCCATCCTCGCATGACTTGCCCCACCAGGGAATCGGTGTGCCATAATTGTGGGAAGCGCTGACATTTTGCTAAAGTAGGTTGCGTGCCCAAGATCAAACAAGCGACGCTCGCAGGCGCGCGCTTGTCGACGGGAACCCGGTGAGCTCCGAGCAGAATCGATTGTGCCTTGGTGTCGGTCGTAATCATCCGACAGACGGTGGAAGCATTGGTTGATATGGGGAGCGATAGAAGCTACATCAGCCCTCGTCTCGTGGAGCGATTCGGGTGGACTCCCGCCGCCTCGATTCAGCGCGTGTACATGGCCTCGGGAGCCTTATGGCAGCGAGCGTGCGGTTTGTGTATGGTGGAGCTGGTTGCATGATGGTTGCATGATGTTGTATGGTGGTCATGATGTTACTTATCATGATGTTAAATTGCTTGTGCTCCCTAACCTCTGCTCCAACATCCTCGTGGGTCACGATTTTTTGAATCGGCACAAACGTTTAGGGATGCAGTTCGGCGGCACTCACACGCTATCTGTGGGCTCAGAGGCACGCCTGATCTGCGCCCTTATCAAGATAGATGTCGAACCGCCTCGACTATTCCCGAGCTTGACTGCCGATTATCATCCGGTTGCTGTGAAATCTAGAAGGTATTCCCAGCCGGATGCTATCTTTATAGCCGCTGAAACTAAACACCTTTTACACGAAGGCATTATCGATCCCAGCCGGTCGCCGTGGCGTGCACAAGTCCTGGTCGTCGACACCCCAGGCCACAGGAAACGCATGGTAACAGATTACTCCCAAACCATTAATAGGTTTACCCAGCTCGACGTGTATCCTTTACCCAGAATTGACGACATGGTAAGAGCGGTATCTAAGTATAGTCTTCAGCATGCTCGACCTCAAAAGCACATATAATCAGATTCCTATACGCGCTGCCGACCGACCTTACACGGCTTTCAAATCAGGCCAGAGGCTGTATCAATTCCGTAGAAAAAATCCCGTTCAGTGTTACTAACGGAGTAGCATGTTTCCAGAGGGAGAGAGACGAGATTTTGGCAAAAGAACAAGTGAAAGATGTATTCATCTACGTTGATAATGTGACCGTTTGCGGCTGGAATAAAACAGACCACGACTCGAACCTACGTCGGTTTTTGGATGTTGCTCGTAAATACCGACTGACCTTCAAAGAATCGAAATGTAGCTATTCTGTGGGAACCATAAATCTGTTGGGGTACACGGTGTTTGGAGGAGAGATAAGGCCTGATCTGCTCGCCTGCTGCCCCTACTCAACCTTGCCCTACCCGTTGACCATTCGACTCTCCGATGTACAATGGGACTACTCGCTTATTATAGCATGTGGGTCTCATGCTTCTCAGAGAAAATAAGGCCGCTTGTGGAATGCAAAACATTTCCCTTGCCCTTGGCCGCGCTGATGGCATTTCAACAATTAAAGGGTGACGTCGCCTGCTCGGTCATGACTTCAATCGACGAGACAATTTCTTTTGTGATAGAAACAGATGCATCCGATTGCGCAATCACAGCGACACTGAGCCTGGGAGACCACCCAGTACCATTCTTCTCACTGTCTCTAACTGATAGTGAGCGACGCCACTCCTCCATCGAAAAGGAAGCGTATGCAAAACCGCCGATCAATATCAATCAATATCAATATCAATGGTAGAATCAATCCGCCGATCAAGGCATATCCTTCTTGGACGTCGTTTTACTGTCATAACCGATCAACAGACTGTTTCGTTCATGTATGACCGGAAGCATTCTCAAAAGATAAAGAACAAGAAGATTTATCGTTGGCGCATAGAACTGGCTGACTATCACTTTGTCATTAAGTACAGGCCGGGTATGCTCTACATCGCTGCTGATGCGCTATCAAGGCCCGTCTGTGCTGGGATGACCGTCGGCGACCTGCGTGATATCCATGCGGCGCTCTGTCACTGGCATGACGCGGATGGTTCACTTTGTGAGGAGAAAGAACTTACCCTTCTCTGTGGAGGAAATACGACATTTATGCAAGACCTGCAGGGTTTGCGCAGAACTAAAACAGAGTTTCTACCAGCCGGCGGTGGGTACTCTCATACACGCTGGTAAACCATGCGTGTCGATTTGTCGAAACGACTGAATGTCGATTTCAAGGGGCCCTTGCCTGGTAATCGGTATATGCTGACTATAGTGGACGAGTACTTTCGGTTCCCATTCACATTTCCATGTGCTGACACATCTGCCCTGACAGTGATTCGTTGCTTTAGGCAGCTGTTCCTGATGTTCGGATATCCTGCCTTCATACACAGTGACCGTGGGACAGATTTTATGTCACGGGAGCTTTAGCAGTTTCTCCTCGAATGTGGCATCGCTTCCAATCATACCACCGCCTATAACCCCCGAGGGAATGGACAAATCGAAAAATATAATGGTGTTATCTGGAGTGCGGTTATGATGGCTTTGCGGACCCATGGCTTAGCCCCGACCATGTGGGAACGGGTGCTCCCGGAGGCTTTACACGCGATCCGCTCCTTGTTATTCACCTCCACTAATTCCATACCTCATGAGAGACTCTTCCGATACCAAAGTAGAGGTTCTAGTGCTATATGGGCCCCTTACCCACGTGGCTGGCTGAGCCCGGACATGCACTTCTAAGACATGTGGTTCGTCAAAATGAGCTACTTGCTGACCAGGTCGACATACTGGAAGCGAATCCGCAGCATGCACATGTTTGGCTGCCAGACAGCAGGCAAACTATGGTTCCTCTGTGCCACCGAGCACCTTGTGGTGAGATGGATGAAATGGAGGCTGACTCGACTACCCCCGTCGTGCCCGACTCGAACCCCACCGATGGTACGGGGGATGACACTGCCTTGCTGTACAAAATCATGTCTCCCTTGCCTCCGGCTGTGGACTCGCCCGGTTCTGATAGGAGATCGCAGGGTGATGGTGAGCAGCAGTCTATGCCTAGCGTCGGGGCCTATGACGACAGTGTGTATCGCACTTGCAGCGGTCGACTGTGTCAACCTCCAACCCGCTTCGGATTCGACTATTCCTATTAGTGGTATTCTTGAGACAGGGAGAATGATATGAAAAGTCTACATACAGCCAGTTGTTGGGCTGATACACATTACTGTCTGATGGGGGCGGTCCCTGTGGAGATGGGCGTATTGCAAATGTAACCTGCTGTGAGAGTGGCAGACAGATACTCGATTCCATGATTCTATGAGAGCTGGGTAAGGATTTGCTGTTTCGTAGTAGTTGCTTAATTTAAAATGAATTTCAATGTATTCCTTGTATCATGTAGATTAATGTTATGCTTATGGTGCTATGTTGGTAGATGCACCAGGTCGATTGCATTAAAGCCTCCCTTCGTCCTTGAGAGGTTTTCTGGCTCCGTTTTTACAACAGTGACTAGAGTGAGTGAAAGGTTGATGATGGTGAGAATGATGATTGGAAAGCTCTTGGTGAACGTCATCTCCGGATATGCCCCGCAGGCCGGTCGGAGCGATGAAGAGAAGGACAAGTTCTGGTGTGCAATCGAGAAGCTGATGGAAAACGTGAACGATGAGGAAGTTGTTGTGGTAGGAGACCTAAATAGACATGTGGGAAGGAGTACAGATGGTTTTAAAGGAGTCCATAAGGCTGCTGGGCCATAGAAGTTCACGGTTCACGTTTCACGTTTCACGGTTCACGTTCACGTGAACAATCGGACCCTGGGCCATAGGATTTCACGCTTGGCTGTTCACCTGTTCACACGTAGGCCTACAAAATGTACTTGTAAATGAGATCAATTAATACAGACTGAAATGTCAACTAATATTGTATTTTGTAGTGCAGTCAGAACAAAATTAAATATCAATCTTTACATATTCTATGGCCCCCAGGGAAGAATGATCACTAGCAACAGGAACACATTATTCCAAAATGTCATTGCAAATGACATCAATTAAAACACAATGAAAAGACAAGTAGTACAGGTTTTTGTGTTGCTAATAGCGAATTTGGATTATAAATCTTTACACGTTTCCAACTTCTCACTCTGTCTCTGTCTTTATCACTGTCTCATTCACTCTGTATGTCTGTCTGTCT
Organism: Myxine glutinosa; assembly: GCF_964187855.1. Taxonomy (NCBI): domain Eukaryota; kingdom Metazoa; phylum Chordata; class Myxini; order Myxiniformes; family Myxinidae; genus Myxine; species Myxine glutinosa. The sequence goes on from NW_027617424.1 coordinate 6,055, forward strand.
CTCTCTCTCTCTCTCTCTCTCTCTCTCTCTCTCTCTCTCTCTCTCTCTCTCTCTCTCTCTCTCTCTTTCTCTCTCTCTCTCACACACACACACACACTGACACACACACAAACACACATACACACACACACACACACATTGACACACACACACACACACACACAATTAAACAACCACACACACACACACTGACACACACACACACACACATACACACACACATTGACACACACACACACACACACACACACAATTAAACAAACACACACGCGCACACACCCGAAAACAATAAACCTTAACCTGTCGGTGAATTCAGACGCCCATTCAAGTTCTCCCAAACTTGTGCCTTCTGGTCCTTGTCTTTGTAATCCGCCACACGCGGATCCCACAGCAGGGGCCTTGCTCTCACTAACTCGATCAACTGTTCTCGGTAGTCGTCCATTTTGTTTCGGAAGTTTTGCCCGGATGTCAGTCTAAAAATAATCAGGTCGACCGAGATCTCCGTTTTCACGCATAGAAAAAGTGTGCATGTTCATTCCGCCTTTCACGCGTGAAACGTGACACGTGAAACGTGAAACATGAAAGGCGTTCTATGGCCCAGAGCAAGTCATACTACGTTTGTCCACTTTTCTTTACATGCGTGAACCGTGAAACGTGAAACGTGAAACGTGAACCGTGAACTTCTATGGCCCAGCAGCCTAAGGGTTACGGATGTCGTGTGAGGAATGAAGACAGTGATAGGATTTGGGAGTTTGCTGATGGAGCTGGTTTGTTGATTTGTAATACTCAGTTCCAGAAAGCGGATAATAAGCTTGTTACATAAACGTCAGGTGGGTCGACGAGAACTGTTGACTACCCGAATGTGCGTAGGCGAGGTAGGGGTCACCTCCGGGACACAAGGTGATCCCGGGGGAGGAGTGTTTCACAGCACCACTTGGTTGTCTGCGACATAAGGGTGAAAGGTGCGAGGAGAGCTCGGCGGGTGAAGTACCAACCGAGAATGAAGGTGTGGAGGTTGAAAGAGGTGACAGTGAGGGAGGCATTAAAAGAGAGGATGAGTATGGCAGAGGATGATGTGGTTGAGCTTGAAAGTGGTTGGATGTCAATGAAAGATAGTCTGCTGGGAGCCATTGGTGAGGTATGTGGATGGACAAAAGGACCACCGAGGCACTCGAAACATGGGGGTGGGATGATAAGGTTGGAAAGAGGATTGACGAGAACAGGAGGAGGTTCAAGGAGTGGCAGAAGGCGAAGGGTACGGGGGAAGAAAAGGCAGAGCATGAAAGTTGTAAGGCAGCCAAGAAGGCTGCAAAGAAAGAGGTAGCAAAGGCGCAGGAGGCATCCAGGAAAATGTTCGGAGAACGCTTGGATTCGGAAGAGGATCAGAGAGCAGTATTCAGGATTGCAAAGCAAATAGCGAAAGAGGTGTGGTGTGATGGGGGTGAGTTGCTTGAAGGATGAAGTGGGACAAATCGTTGTGGACCCAGATGGAATTAAAGGAAGATGGAAGAGATATATGGAAATGCTGTTGAATACAGAGAATTAATGGGACGGCAACATAGAGAATAACCCAATTTTAGGAGCGGCAGAGAAGATAACTGGAAGTTATCCACTACACTCACTACTCGTGTGTGTGTGGCTGTTTTTAGTGACTTACTTCCTTTAGCCGGGCACTTTTAAACTGGCGTTGCTGGCGTGAAATCTGTAATTCAAATAATCGTTCAACATAATTTTCAGCATTTAAACGAAAGAGTGGCAATTTCGATATAGTTAACCGTAAATGTTCTGGCGTGAAATCTGTAATTCAAATAATCATTTAACATAATCTTCAGCATTTAAATGAAAGAATGGCAATTTCGGTATGGTTAACCGTAACTGTTCTGTTCCAAAATGCAAATTGGACTCAAAAAAATACGAGAAATATCTGAGGATGCAATGTGTCGAGTTCCTGTCATTTCCTGTTTTTAAAAGCAAGCGGTTGCACAAGCGGACGTGCACACTTCTTTTAGCAATAGATGCAAAAATATAGTATAATTTCTCTTTTGGCCCCGGAACCAAACAAACATTTATAAACAGCCCTCACAGCTCCCATCCCTCCCAACATGATTAATAGTAAATATCATTTTAGAAGTCAACTTAAAACTTACTCTTTACATTCCCAAGCCCATAGATGTCCTCATTCGTGTTCAGATGCACACAAATGGTGTCTTCCTCAGATAATTCTACCTGGTACATCGAGCTCGCACGTAAATATAGCTGACACAAGGTTTGTGTATTTTCACGTCACGAAGATGTCCTTTGTCGAATAGTTGGTTACCGTTACTTGGTAATGACGTACAGCATCTTTTCAAATTGCAGACGTCCATTAAATAAATAACCAAACCTGCCATGTTCACAGAAGGCACTCTCTCAAGATGGAAAGTCCATTTCCTGGTAATGATCCATCAGGGGTTTGCGAAGCACAGGCCCGTCCACTTGGGCCTTGCCCACATGGTCGGGAGTTTTCACTTTGAGTAGTTGCCCATTCGGCGAGCTAGGTTATCCAAGTCTTTCATTGTGCAGAGGCACAGCCCTTTCTCTCAGGTACTTTTCCAAGTATTTCCGGCTTCTTTTAGTCATTATGTGAGCCATTTTTGGTGACAATCCTTATCTCGCAAGGACGATATACTTTAAGGTGCCCCGAACACCGCCGTTTCTTGGGGTTTCTTGCACGCCAAGCATTCTGGAGCAGATTACGTCATTTTCAAAGTCTCGTATTGTCACAGAGTCGTTGTTGAGGCTTCTGGTTTGCATCGCTACATTACACTTGACCAGCGCTTTAAAAATCAGTGGTTGGACGATCACTTATAGTTAGCCAATTTCTCAAGTGGTCAAACACCAAAGAAATTGGATCTCAAGGTCAAATCTCAAGATCTCAAGTCGAATTTCTAAAATCTCCAATGTTCATCCAATTTACTTGATATTTGAACAGGGTTTGCACATCAAATCAAAGAAATGATTACCCCAAAATAGGAGCGATCGATTTAGCCGTTTTGACACATCAACTGTTTCCATGACAATTTCACCACATTATCATCAAATGGGACTTTGTGATCTTATTATTGTCACATCTCAAAAAGTTTGCAAGACATTAAATTGACACTTACACAGCTTATTTGTACACAGCTTATTTGTACACGTCTGCTCATGTAAAAGTTAGTCAAACTTAGACAAGGTCAAGGCGTCTAAAACATATAAAACACCGATTAGGTTGTAGTAATATTTGTCAACAAAATTCGTTTTGCGTAACGATGAATCATGGAAACATTTGGCAAGGCAAAGTTTAGAAATTGCTGTTTCCATGGCAACTAATTTTTATTTGGATTTCACAAGTATCATGCTGTGCACAACATCTTTCTTGTTTATTTATTCATTTTGACCATGGTTTATTTAAAATCAGATATACCAGGTGATGCTCTATTTCATCATGAAAATGTATCGGGATATCCAATTTGACTTGGATTGTTCCTGCAATTTCAGACTTTAGCATGGAGCGGGAACCACCATACTGTACTTCAATCTCTAAAACGTTAATCATCATGACCATCGAGCTTTAAATATCCAAACCTCACTACTGCTTACACAGTACACTCACTACATCCTCACCATTGCCTGCACTCGCTAAACCCTCACTCCTGCCGACACACTGCATCCTCCCAACTGCCTGCACTCGATATACCCTCACGACTGCCGACACTCACTGCACCCAAACCACTGCCTGCACTCACTACACCCAAACCACTGCCGGGCACTCTACAGCCAAACCACTGCCTGCACTCAATACACCCAAACAACTGCCTGCACTCACGACACCCTCACCACTGCCTGCACTCACTACACCCAAACCACTGCCTGCACTCACTACACCCTCACCACTGCCTGCACTCACTTCACCCTCACCACTGCCTGCACTCACTACACCCTCACCACTGCCTGCATCCCAACCATATATTAAAAAGACTTGTCCGCTTTACTTGGAGCGACAAATAAGTAGGACTCACCCTCCTGCTTCCAATAAAACGAATACAACGATCCACTGATCTGCGACAAACACAACTGCAACCTTGAGTGATGCCAAATGAACAATACCTGATACAAAATCACGATAACAATTGTGCAAAACAACAAAATGTAATGGCAGGTTCAGGTTTTGTTTTACTTTCCCCTTTCCCAATGAAAACACAAAGGTAACGAGCTGAAGTGTTTATTGCAAGCAACAGGTACATGATCGATGGACAGACATGAAATTGTGATTTTACATTCATTGATTTGATGAAGAGTTTATATTTGATGAGAAACTGTTAATGTTTATAATCATTGTTAAACATCAACATGCAGCAGAAACACAAAGAAGAGGAAATGTTGAAGCAGTTTTCTTGTTGGAAGAGGAGATGAGAAGCCGTAAGGTGCTGTACTCGGTCTTGGTCCATGAACTCTTATTCAACCCCATAAAGGACTTGGGGTGAGAAGGAAATATGGAATTATTTGTATTGTTCATGAGATTGGTTGATCATGTTAATTAATTATTACAAGCAGATCGTCCCTTAAACCGGATCAACAAATATTAACACGACAGGATACAATTGGGGTTTCACACCCCACACTCTTATCACACCCCGTCTTTTGGAAGAAGTAACTTGGGGTCTTTCACAACCAAACCCGAAATAAAGACGGAAGGACCCAGCAACTATAATCCCAAAACTATCCTGGTTTATACCTTACGATACATGGTGTGCTCCCAGATGCAGCACTACCTGTTGGCATCAGAATGTTTGTTTTATTGAAGTTTCAGAGTCAGGACTCAAACCCAACGACACTTAGGTTAAAGTGAAGCTCCAAACGGGGCATCAGGACGAAATACAAGTCTTACTGAGGTGAGAAATCAACTTTTTCACACCAATAATTAAATAAATAACCGTACTGACTGAGGCAAAACAATGGTCCGCGCCTGGTGAAACCCCTGCTCGGAGACCCCGTGCCCGCTCCGACTCGAGTGTCTAAACTAAACACATATACTGGCGCTGGCGCTTGATATACCTGTCAGAGCATGGTGTGCGTCCTGTATGCAGCACTACCCGTTTCACAGCATGAGAATCTTGGTTTTATTTAATTTTCACAGCATCGGGACTTGAACCAACTCCAACACACTTCAATGCCGAGTAAAGTACCAAGCTACCTGTCCTATTGCTGTCAATGAGCTGATCAATGATCGAGACGTATAATTTTACCCAATTGCATTTTTACCCATTTTTACCCATTTTTACCCATTTTTACCCATTTTTACCCATATAATTTTACCCAAGGGCAATCATCACACCAACTTTCATCCAAATCCGTTGAGAACTTTTCCAGACATCTTGTTCACAAACACACGAACACACGAACACACACACGATCGAATGCATTACTCCCTGGCGGGAGTAAAAATATACAATGTGGAAGCATTATATAATCGGGAGTGTTGTTTGCACCGATCGACCTCACTTGTATTTTGGTGGCCATCCTCCTCTGCCACGTTTACAAAGTGGTGAATCACAAGGCACATTTAATCCCCCTCGCTGTTCCAGTGCATCCTCTCCTGGTTCTGTTTCGTCCATCAAGGTTGAAGACCCAATGCAGACCATGGTAAGGAGCATCGCACTCAATATCAGCAACTTCATGATCCTGCAGCCACATTGGAGTGGGGTTTGTAATGGAGTTATACCAGAGATTATTGGTGTTATTTTAGAACAACAACGAAGGTTTGTAGAACATGGAATCCCCGTGTTAACCTGTATTATCAAACAAGAATACCTGTAGTTGTGTCGATATCGAGTAGGTTCTCTTATTTAACAGAGTAGCTGGGATTTGAGGGAAGAAGGACCAAGTTGAAAACATTCGGTTCCACAAATATTGAACTTTTGGATTGTTTTTGTAACTACAATTGAAATATAATCAATAAAGTTATTTTCATGTCGGTTTCTCCCTTAATCACGTGTTTGTGGTTACCTGCTCTGAGGTGCAGAAATGTTTCTAAACGAGGTTATTGATGAGTTTTCCACACAGTACAAATATCTAAATAACGAGGTTTCTGTGCAATATCCACAAAATATGAACTGCATAACAGACTAATAATTATCATTTCAATATCATGGTGTGTACCTTACTCTTCTTCAGCAGTCCAGGTAAACTTCACATCAGTTCCAGACATAATTAGTGCACCCATCGTTCAACACCTGTGCATACTGTCAGAGGAATTTACAGCACTGAGGGATCTCAGGTGCACATTAAACACGCTTCACTCAATCACCGCCATGTTCGCTCTACTCTTCTTCTTCTTCCAAAACTAACCTCAATCATCGAAGGTCCAGGTGTCCAAAGTGGGATTCGCCTCATCGTAAATACAGGAACAGGACACAACACGTGATCAATATGGTAAATAAAATCATCTTTGTTTGAGATTTTCTTCTCTTGTTTATCAAATTGAAGATTAAACAATTATCATTCTTCATGAACCACAAGATCCTTGTGTCTGTGTTTTCTTATCTTCTGGTAATTTCTTCACTATTTTTGCCATTTCCGGACAGTTTTCAGATTACCATGATGACGTAACCCAATGATCCTGTCTCATCGTAACAGAAGAGGTTATTTGTACCTGTTTTTTGTCTGCAGAGTCGAGGCTCATGGAGGAGCGAGAACGAGAACACAGAATGGACCAGGATATAACAGAACAAAAAGAAGAACAGAAAGAGAGGTGGGAACACACCTGGAGGAGGGTTGAGGGACAAAATAGAGGGAGACTCGGAGACATCATGGATGTGGGGAAGAATGAGGGCAATGGAAGGAAGACCCTGGTTTCCATGGAATCAAGTTGAGCAAGGTGTGAGGCAGGTGTACTCGGCCGTAGGGGAGAGAAGTACTCCATCAAGAGAACAGTTTCCCAACACAGGTGTGAACAGGATGGATACAGCCGGAAACTCTCACTCAGAAATGGAAGAAAAAACTGTAAAGTGGAAGAGGTGGACATGGGGAGAGTTAATTGTGGTGGAAATGTGAGGGTTGGAGTGAACAGCTCTCTTGAAGATCTTGAGTGAAGAATGAGATTGAAGAAACTCAGGAAGTTGGTTAAACAGGAGGGAAAAAGAGGAATGAATGAGTGGAGGTGAGTAGTGAATCTGGATTTGGGGAGTTTCACCAGGAGGAGGTCACAGGCAGGCTGCGGATGAAGACCATGCAGGTAGATGGGAGTTCAGGTGAACCAAGGAATGACTTTGCACGACGGACGATGACAAGTCGGTGACTGATTTGCTTATGGAGAAGAAAAGGAAAGTCTCAACATGATAAAATAGATTATTATGAAACAGCAGAACTCGATGTATCAAACACGATAATCTAAGATAAGAAAACGAATCACACGAGAACGAACGTTTCCCTAAGCTTACCGACTATTTTCAATCAAATGAACAGGATGGATCAACAGCAGGTGAACAGGTGTTGAGATGATCTCCGAGTGCTGTGGATCTGAGTGAATCCTCTTTTTATCAGAAACCAAATTGCTGATAATACCCGATTTGTATCTTCTCAATTTGTTAGTAAATCAATGCCAGGTAAAGCTGAATGCTCCAACAAAGCAGAAAATACCAAACACACATTTACATTTCAAAGAAACCCAAATACATCACTTGGGATATTACAACACAGGACGTATCGAAGGTGTTTGTACTCACAATGGAAGCAAATTATAAACTACACATGAAATCACAATTCATGAGAGTTTTCGGTCTGCATGGATCGTCCAACCGCCGAGCTGTGTGCACACTCTCCTGCAGGTACCGTTCCAGGGCTCGAACCTCGACACAGATATAAACTGTTATCCTGGTGTTTTACAAACAGGGAACCAGGGCAAGCTATGTGTGTGTGTGTGTGTGTGTGTGTGTGTGTGTGTGTGTGTGTGTGTGTATATTTATTGTAACGGTTTTGGGAAACCGTGCACTGTGTGTGTGTAAATGATTGTAAATATACCCCCTTTTGTAGTTTTTGTAAATGTAATGATTCTTGTAAATACCTCCGTTTCATGTAAAGATCAAAGGTCGTCCTTTTAGTTAGTCCATCGCACACACGTAGAGAACCATAGGATCCCTCAATAGTTATATCATTATTATGTGTTCCAGTTTAAGGCTCTGTTTTCCATTAGTTGACTCTGCATTGCACCAAATGAAATAAGGTAGAATCCCCTTTTAATTGCCCAAAACCTGCATTGCCAACTGCATTGCCAACTGCATTGCCAACTGCATTGCCAACTGCATTGCCAACTGCATTTGACTCCATTGACCACGCGGTCATCACGGAGAAGAAGGGCGTGGCCCGCCCCTCGTCATCATGGGCGGAGCCAGGAAGAGGCCGTGCCAGCCAACCGGCACTGCAGTGAGCGACCCGGTAAGCGTGCCCTTGTAGCCCGCGGCTTGATCTTGGGGAGGACCATAAAAAGGGTGGATGAGGGACTGCTTGAGAGATGCGTAAGGGGCCAGACGAGAGAGAGAGTTTTGAGGGAGGTGCGCTGGACCAGAGGCAGATTCTGTGGAGTGTTGAGAGAACTTCGGAGACGCAGGAGGCGGAGGACGAATAAGAAAGCTGCCGGTGTGAAGCCGAATACGTGGAGCTGCCGGCTCCTCGCTGCCAGCCCGGAGCGGAGCTGTTTGCCGGGTTTTCGCCTCGACCCCAAAGCGTGGATCGGAGCGCGCGCTTCGAGCCGGACCTCGACGCCTACCATCTGCCTGGCCCTTTCTCTGCCTTCCCATGCCATCGATCCCTGGCATCCATCTACCCCCATTCATGTGAGTGAGTTCGTTCTGTCTGTATTGTCCTGGGTATAAGTTAAGCTGTATAAGGAAGAATTGCTCTGTGTCCTTCTGCTCCTTCCATTTTCCGTATATTACTTTGAGTTCTTTTCTTCTCTTTTATTTTGGTTAGTGTAAATAATTAATAAATATCTGTTCCTCCATTCTTTGATTTCCTTCTTCCTCATCCGATCGTTTTAGAGATTTCCCCATTGAGTTCCTGTGGCACGATTTTGGCCAACGCTTTATGAATCGGGTTTAGTCTTTGCTAATGGTTCGAACCGCGGGCTGCTAAAATCGCTCAGCAAAATACCATCTTGGCCACGGTTTCGAGCGGAGTTACCCACCTGCATTGTGGAGGGATTGGCGGGGTGTACGGGAATCCCTTGACCAATCGCCTCGGCCAATCCCACCCCTCAGGGGAGCGGGGTAGCTTCAGGATCGGAGACGGCCAGTGCAAATAGAAGGGGGATTAACCCCCCCCCCCCTTGCTAAGGGTAGCGCCGTCTTCCGTTTCCGAAACAATATTGTTACGGTTTTTAGAACCTTCACTTTGTAAATTTTGGTAAATGTTCCCTTATAAATAATCCCCTGTAAATATCCCCATTATTTGGCTAGTATTAAAGATCGCAACCTAGTTAGTCCATGTACAACAAGTAGAACACCATAGGACCTCTCTGTAGTTATCTCATTATTATGTGTTTTAGTTAAGGATCTGTTCCCAATAGTTGAATCTGCGTTGTATTAATCAAATAAGATAGGCCCCTTCAATTATCCCCAATCATCTCCCTCTCTTCAAAGTGCAGTAGCGGTATGGCAGCTTTCGCTGCCCTTTGTTTTGGTTTTGTTTGCTGGCCCCAAGCCGCCATTACGCACGTGGTAATCTGGAGGAAAAAGGGGAGGAGTGGGTTCGAGTGCCAGGAATGAGGCGTGGCCTGTCAATGTCTCCTCAAGAGGTGGAGCCAGCGAGCCCTCGCTGGCCAACCAGGGCCAAGGTGAGCCGACCGGTAGGCTTGTCCTAAGAGCTGGCGGCTGGATACAAGAATGCCCAATAAAAGCGGCTGCGAGGGACTGCTTGAGGAGATGAGTGCGAAGGTCCGAAATACAAGGTACCAGATGAGAACACGCTGAATCGTAAGGCAGGAGAGTCGGTCCGTTGACGACGACAATACCGCAGTATATACGCCTTGTCCGTCCGCGTGAAACTGATATGTGCAGCTGCCGCCGGGTTTCACCTCAAGCCCGGAGCGTGGTCCGGAGCGTGGACTGGAGCGGACCTCGACGCTTTGCATCTGCCCGGACCTTCCTGCCCTGCCATCTGCTTGGACCTTCTCCCCCTTCCAGCCATTCCTTCCTGCCATTCCCTATCAGTGTAAGTCTGTTTGTTCTGTCTGGGCGTATGGTAATATAAGACTGTTTTAAGGCTGCCCTGTGTATCTGCTTCTTCCTCTCCTTGTATATTCCCTTCTTTCATTTCCTCTTCGGGTTTCATGTACATAATTAATAAATATCTGTTCTTCCTTTACTTTGGTTTCTTTTTCCCCCGGTTGCTTTAGTCCGTTTCCCAATTGAGTACCTGTGGCACGATTCGGCCAATGCTCGGAATCGGGTTTAGTCTCTTGTTAACGGCCCGAGTCGCAGCTCGCTTCACTCGGCGCATCCATTCACGCTGCGGCCCGGGTGGGGGTATCTCCTCGCTTATGGCCGGTGGTGGTAATTAGGTAGTAGGACAGATTGGGCTTACAACCCTACTCACTACCGACCGGAAGTGACGTCATACTTCCAGGACCAGCGGACGGCCAGCTTAACAGGACAAGGGGATTAACCCCCTCTTGCTAACTTGAGTGCCGTCCACCGGATCCGTAACAATTGGTGTCAGGAGTGTGGGATTGGACCCGAACCAAATTTTTAACTTCAAAAAAAAATTGGCCAAAATTTGGAGCGGCCGAAATTTTTATTAACACCACGAAATTATCATCGTGCCATGGATGATCAAGGCGATCGGGTGCCGGTAGGGGAGAATGAGGAGGTAGAGGCGACCCAGGATCCCAGGGAGGAGATGGGGGAGATAGAGGAGGAGATTGGAGAAGGTGTAACAGCGGGGGTTGCAGGCGCACAAGATGGCGGCGCCTCGCACGTGGCCGCGGCAGCCGGGCTTGCAGCAGTAGTGAATCTGGACCTCTTTATGATACAAATGAGGGCCTTTATGGTCAAGACGGGTGAAGATATGGCAACAAATAGTAGGGAGATGGGAAATCAAATTGGGGAACTGGGAAGCCAAATTGAGGAAATGGGAAATGATTGGAAAACCAAATTGGGGGGATGAAGGAAAGAGATGGGAGAAATAAGGGCTGATCGTGAGGGAATGGGAAACAGAATGGGGGAGCAATTGGGAAGCAAATTGGGGGGATTAGGAAGCAAATTGGAGGGACTCGGAAGCAAATTGGAGGGACTCGGAAGCAAATTGGAGGGCATAAATGGCCAAGCCCGAGAAATTAATAAGGGGCTAGCGAGGGACAAATCCACGTATGAGTCAAAAGAATTGGAAAGGTAGGTTAACCGCAGGTCGGGCGGGAGGAGCGCATTTGCACATGACGAGGTAGCTTTGTTCCTGCTTTGAACCTTGGCCCGAGTAAACCTCCTCCCCTGAACCGAATGCCGGACGGACCCAACCTGCAGGAGACCAAACCACCCGCATTCATTGCTCGGCTTTGCGAAGCTGAGCTTCGGAAATGTAATGACGCACCGAGGCTCAAGTTTAATGGACATTTGGTAGGGATAGTGAATATGATTGGCAAATTGGATTGGCAAATTTGATGGGCAAATTTGATTGGCAAAATTGGAAATTGATGGCAAAAGGTATATGGTGTAGAGGGATGGTAAATCCACCATCCCTCACATCGTCAGGGCACATGAGCATTAGTTTATGGGGTGGCTGTGCAAACTAGCCCGGGAGGGTTAGGATAAAATGATAGGGATTTAAAGTGACCACAGGTAACATGAGAGTTAAGTAGTGACATTGTACAGGTAGTAGGGGACGTAGGTAGATTAGCTGGTTGATAACGACGGGGGAGTGCTTCGTATAAGGGAAGACGGGGAGCACGAGTTTCAGAAGGGAGTAGTCAGATTAGATGATGTAGTGTATGATTGAGTAATTGTGAAAGTGTGTGATTGGCATTGTATTGAAGTGAATGGTTCTGGGAGGAAAGGAGGGTGCAGGTGGCACCAGGTGTGTGGGCACAGGTGTGCAAATACAGGTGAGAATGGTTGTGGTGAATAAATGGTCTGGAATGAATGGAGTATAGAATGGATGGTGTGGAATGAGAGTGTGGAAAATGTGGAGTGGGAGTGCATGGTGCGAAGGTGTGAATGGGGGAAATGTGGACCCCCTTCATGAGTACCTGGGGAGGGTAGTTTAAGAGTAGGTAGAGGGTATAGGTAAATTATGGTGGATATTGACGTCTGTGGTGCGTGTGTAGAATGGTGTTTGGATGGGTGCATTAGTAGAGTAAATTGGCTGGGCGTGTGGCCTGTTAGTGTGTATGGTTGAATGGGCACTCCGCCACTGCTAGTCTGTCGGCCAGGTGAGGCCGCAGGTAGGCTCTGGGAGACAGTAGTGTTCATTTGGGCCCGAGGATCCAGGGACAGACCCGGGTAGCCCGACGCTAGGGAGGGCGGTAGTGGGGAGAGAGCCAGAGGGCCTTCCCCAAGATAGGTTAGGGTAAGGAGCAGGTAAGCTCGGGAGGCAACTACGGTGGCGGAGGTGTGCAGGTGAACAGGCCTGTTGGGAGCGCCATATGACCCAGCCCTGAAATTGTGCGAGAGCACCGGGAGTTGAATCGGGGGAGTGAGACCCCAAATTGGTGAGCGCCACAGATGGTCAGTGGGAATTGGTTTTTAGAACCGCATAGAGTAAAGTGGCCAATGGTTTGGCAGGGAAAGACCCCGGGTAGTGTAAAGAATGGTAATGTCATTTAGAAGATAGGTAGAAGGAAATCACTTCGCACCATATGCAGCCACTCACCAAGGTGAGATAGACTCCACACCATGATGTTGTGTTCGTAAATGATTGGTTGGATTGGAAGATGCATCATGACGTAAGTGTGACATTGTGCTGTAATTCCATCTGTTCCTCCTTCGGAGGGATTGATGAGGAATTGGAATTGGGGGCAAATTTGGATTAGAGGGATTGGTAACCAATTTGGATTAGGGGAGATATGGGGAAGACGAGACAGCAGTGATGAATTTGTAAATGTGTAGAATTTTGTAAATATGGGGTAAGGGCAAGGGTAGGGTAGGTGACAGGGGGGGTGACGTATAGTAGGGACGAGCTTTCTCTGCTCGCTCCCATGCGCACCTCACCTTGCATTACCTTGTATTAATGTGTACCCTTGCGACCTTGCCCCGATGCTTGCTGTGTCCTTCCTTCCCCACTCACGGCTTGTTCTTTTAGGTCCGGGGAGAGTGCGCAGGTAGCCGCAGTTGTGTGCCCGAACTGCCGCTGCTGCCTGCCTGGACCGGTACACCACTTTATGGAACACACCTTTTGTGGCCGCCCACCTTATGGACCACGGTTCTGTGGCCAAGCACCACACTGATGGACCCCACGTGTTGGGGCCTGACCCCTCTGCCGGGACCGGCCAGGATGGCCAGAGGAAGTCTTCGCTTGCGGACCTCGGAGAGGTGGCACTAAGCCATGCAGGTGGACCACCTTTAGTTGGCCCCTGCTGGCCATAATTAAAAACAGCGGATGCGTTTTGTGCCCTGATTGTTTATTATCCTCAAATAGGCCGCAAGCAAAGAAGAGTCAACATCAAGAGTAACATCAAGAAACATCGGGCCAGCAGAGCGGGAGAAACAAGAAAGGTCATCAGTGCTTTGGTGCTCTTTTTGGTGAATTGTAATGCTCTTGTGCTCGGGGGTGCACTGCAATATCAATTGTGCATCCCCAGGCATGTGTGGGTATGGTGTATCGGTACAGTGCAGTGCATGCTCCTTCCTCTTTCAAAACATCTTTTTGTCTTCCAAAAAACAGGAGATCCTGGGTTTGCAGTGTACATAATTAGTGTCTTGTAAATAATGCTCCCCACCGGCTTTATGTGTAGTTTGGAAATAATTCCGTGATTTGGTTATCCTGTGGGCGTGAATCTGTTAGGTAGGATGCAACGCAGCAGGGGGACATACTTAATTGATTTAAAACTGTCGCACTCAGGGTAAGGTTAATAGTAGAGGGTTACTACACCTGAGTGTCACATTAAGTTAAAGTTCTTTCGGGCCGGGACTGCCCTGGAGGAGAGACGGGTGCTGTGTTATGGTTTTTCGAACCTTCAATTTGTAAATTTTGGTAAATGTTCCCTTATAAATAATCCCCTGTAAATATCCCCATTATTTGGCTAGTATTAAAGATCGCACCCTAGTTAGTCCATGTACAACACGTAGAACACCATAGGACCTCTCTGTAGTTATCTCATTATTATGTGTTTTAGTTAAGGATCTGTTCCCAATAGTTGAATCTGCGTTGTATTAATCAAATAAGATAGGCCCCTTCAATTATCCCCAATCATCTCCCTCTCTTCAAAGTGCAGTAGCGGTATGGCAGCGTTCGCTGCCCTTTGTTTTGGTTTTTTTTGCTGGCCCCAAGCCGCCATTACGCACGTGGTAATCTGGAGGAAAAAGGGGAGGAGTGGGTTCGAGCGCCAGGAACGAGGCGTGGCCTGTCAATGTCTCCTCAAGAGGTGGAGCCAGCGAGCCCTCGCCGGCCAACCAGGGCCGAGGTGAGCCGACCGGTAGGCATGTCCTAAGAGCCGGCGGCTGGATACAAGAACGCCCAATAAAAGCGGCTGCGAGGGACTGCTTGAGGAGATGAGTGCGAAGGTCTGAAATACAAGGTACCAGATGAGAACACGCTGAATTGTAAGGCAGGAGAGTGAGTCCATTGACGACGACAATACCGCAGTATATACGCATTGTCCGACCGCGTGAAACCGATACGTGCAGCTGCCGCCGGGTTTCGCCTCAAGCCCCGAGCGTGGACCGGAGCGTGGACTGGAGTGGACCTCGACGCTGTGCATCTGCCCGGACCTTCCTGCCCTACCATCTCCTTGGACCTTCTCCCCCTTCCAGCCATTCCTTCCTGCCATTCCCTATCCATGTAAGTCTGTTTGTTCTGTCTGGGCGTATGGTAATATAAGACTGTTTTAAGGCTGCCCTGTGTATCTGCTTCTTCCTCTCCTTGTATATTCCCTTCTTTCATTAAATCTTCAGGTTTCGTGTACATAATTAATAAATATCTGTTCTTCCTTTACTTTGGTTTCTTCTTCCCCCGATCGCTTTAGTCCATTTCCCAATTGAGTACCTGTGGCACGGTTTGGCCAAATTTCGGAATCGGGTTTAGTCTCTTGTTAACAGCCCGAGTCGCAGCTCGCTTCGCTCGGCGCATCCATTCACGCTGCGGCCCGGGTGGGAGTATCTCCTCGCTTACGGCCGGTGGTGGTAATTAGGTAGTAGGACGGATTGGGCTTACCACCCTACTCACTACCGACCGGAAGTGACGTCATACATCCAGGACCGGCGGACCGCCAGCTTAACAGGACAAGGGGATTAACCCCCCCTTGCTAACGGGAGTGCCGTCCCCCGGATCCATAACAATATATATGTGTGTGTATGTATGTGTGTATGTATGTATGTATGTATGTATGTGTGTGTATATATATATGTGTGTGTGTGTGTGTGTGTGTGTGTGTGTGTGTGTGTGTATGTGTGTGTGTCGTTGGTTGTTATCTCCATTTGCTGGTTTCAGGAGGAGGAACAGAGTCCTCCCAGAACCCAAAGTATCCATCTCCTCTTCGTTGAGGGATCACAGTTCATGGATCAAACTGTTCAACTTTTTCAGAGTTTTATTCCACGTTCTCTTTTCAGGATCAGCACCAAACCCCGGATTGCCTCCATTTGTAGTTCATTTGTGGTAATATTCCCGGGGATGGTTTTTCAAATCTCATTGACGTTCTTCTTCATCATTCCTGTTGCTCAAATTATCACTGGTACAATTTCGATGCTCTTCAGCTTCCAAGATCTCTTGAGCTCATTTTTGAGGTCCCGGTATTTGGTCATTTTCTTGATTTCTGCGATGTTTAGGCCAAAATCGCTGGGTACTGATATCTCAATGATCAATGCTGTCTTTTCCTTGTTGTTCCTGAGTACAATGTCCGGACACAATGCTTTGTTTCTATGTTCACGCTTGATAGAATCATCAGGTTGTACGTAAGCATGACGTCCTCATTTTCAATGATTGCCCTTGGTTCGTGTTTCCATGAGATTTCTGCTGCTGGGATGTTTAAAGTTTTGCAGATATGCCAATGAATCTCTTTGCATACTTTGTTGTGTCGTTGTGTGTACAGCAGTTCTGATAATATTTTTTTGCATCCCGAGAGCAGGTGACTCGTGCTTTTTTCTTTTTTAATCCATTGGTGTAGTGTCCTTGATCTTGGTCATTTATTATGATTAGTTCACCGTCCCAGTTGAGCTGATCTCTTCGTAGCCATTCCAATGAGCCTTCTTTATCTATCCCCACTCTGTCCAATTCTTTTTTTGTATTTTCCTGCTCTTTTGTCATTCTCCCAGTTGTTGGTGTATATTTCTTGATATTTCTTTTGTCTTTTTCTTTTGTGGCATCATCTATTCACACCTGTTTTTGGAGGTTCTTTGCAAGGTGAGTTAGGGATACTTTTCTGGTTTATTGGGTTCATGTTTGTTTATAACCTGCATCTGATAGTCTGTTGAGCATTTCACATACTCAGCTATTCCTACACACGTCACTCTGCGCACCTGGTTGAGTTCCATCAGGCCGCCCCTCCCTCTCGTCTCGTCAGGTACATTCTTGGGATGCACTAGTTTTTGTAAAACATTTTGTGCAAGGTAAGGAGTTTTCTTGTTTTGATGTCTAACTTGTTGATTTCTGATTGGGACCCAGTTTATTATTCACAGCTGTATTGGAACAATGGTACTGCGAGCTGGTTTATGGCTTTGATTTTGTTTCTTGGGGAGAGGTATGTTTTCAGGTTAAGCTTTGTTCTACATAGGTATTCTTTGGTGATTGTTTTGCGAATTTGTTTGTGACGTTTGGCGGCCCTCTTCTACGCCGAGGTATTTGTATGATGCTTCGTTTTCTAACTGCTGTATTGTTGTTTCAAGGTCAATTTTTATGTTATCTGTTTTTGTTGGTTTATCTTTTACAAATGTGCACTTGTCTCATCCAAATTCCATTTCAATGTCCTCGGAAAACCGTTTTACTCATTTTAGTTGTTCCGTCAATTTTCTGTCATTTATCAAGAAGAGCTTTAAATCATCCATGTATAGTACATGTGTCACCTTTCCTATTTCTTTGGATGTTCGTCTATTGGTTGTTAGGGTGTGTCTGTGTCGTTGTTCATTGACGAGGTTACTTTGTGGATCCAGAACGAGACAAAAGAGAAAGGAGGAAAGGCTGTGGAAGATTCTCCTTGGAAGATTCCACGCCATATCTTCACATCTCGTATTTCGATATTTCCTTCTGAGTGCTGTAATATCAATGTGGTATTCCAGAGCTCCATT
The DNA here is from genome assembly GCF_964187855.1 of Myxine glutinosa. Lineage (NCBI taxonomy): Eukaryota > Metazoa > Chordata > Myxini > Myxiniformes > Myxinidae > Myxine > Myxine glutinosa. The sequence continues at coordinate 23,499 of NW_027617424.1, forward strand.
GTTTTCTAAAATTTGATTATTACCTCCGCCACCAAAGGTGGATGGAGGTTATGTTTTCAACCCTGTCTGTCTGTCTTTCTGTCCGTTTGTGAACAAAATTTCTCAAAAAGTTGTGGACGGATTCGGACGAAATTTGGCAGAGATGTGGCGTATGTGACATTGACGCAATAACTCGATTTTGGTGATTCATTGGAGCCACGTCTATTCACAAAGCGCCGTCTTGATTAATCATACTCAGTGGTGGCGGCACTTCGTGTGCATTTACTTTCACTTTCCATTCGCATCCCCTTCCCTTCCCCTTCAAACCTTCGCTTCTGGCATCCGGAGTTTACCGTGGTTCACCGGAGCCACGTCTGTTCACAACGCCCCAACTAAATCTATCAGACCCGGTGTTAGCAGTGCTTCACGTGCATTCACTTTTCCGTCTCCACTCACAACCCCTCCCCTTCTCAATGCCGACACCCTCCCCCTCTCCATCAAAGACGCCTTCCCTCCGGGGTCAGCCAGGTATTCCACGCAAGAGTCCGTTTCATACACAATCGACACTGCAGCATACCTCGTTTGTCCTGCCGGTGTCTGCCTTCAGGGAAGAGGCTCCCGCATCCCGTAAATTCCCGGTGGACGTGCCTGCCGTTCTGCCCGCCTCGCAGCGCCAATTCAAATTGCAACGGACCACATTCATCTTTTTCTTGATGTTTCTCTCTTGATAACGGTCCTCGATGTTCCCGCAATGGCATACACTCCAAAACCACCTGATGTCCCGGCGGTCGTGCCGATAACTCGGTCCGCCTCACAACGTCGCTCATAGGCCGCAGGCTGAGGCCTATTCATATGCCACAATTCATATGCTGTAAACCGATTTTCCCTCTGCGTTTCCTCTCGGAGGCACGCTCCATGAATCATACATCCTCTTTCAACAATTCTCTCATCTGTCCTCAACACCACAGATATCCTTCAGCAGTTGTGCATGGGGGAACTGACGACACAGCTGGAGAGGCAAGCCGCTCGCAAAACCGACGCCATTTTGTGTGTGTGTGTGTGGTTGTTTTTAGTGACTTAATCTGCTCGCCGGGCACTTTTAACCTGGCATTGCTATCGTGAAATCAGTAATTCGAATAATCGTTTGACATAATTTTCAGCATTTAAATGGAAGAGTGGCAATTTCAATATGGTTAACTGCACTGTTCTGTTCTTGAATGCAAATCGGACTCACACAAATACGAGAAATATCTGAGGATGCAATGTGTCGAGTTCCTACCATTTCCTGTTTGTAGAAGCAAGCGGTGACACAAGCGGACGTGCACACTTCTTTTAGCAATAGATGCAAAAATATAGTATAATTTCTCTTGCAGCCCCGGAACCAAACAAACATTTATAAACAGCCTTCACAGCTCCCATCCCTCCCAACATGATTAATAGTAAATATCATTTTATAAGTCAACTTAAAACTTACTCTTTACATTCACAAGCCCATATATGTCCTCATTCGTGTTCAGATGCACACAAATGGTATCTTCCTCAGATAATTCTACCTGGTACATCCAGCTCCCACGTAAATATAGCTGACACAAGTTTGGTGTATTTTCACGTCACGCAGATGTCCTTTGTCGAATGGTTGGTTACCGTTACTTGGTAATGACGCACGGTATCTTTTCCAATTGCAGACGTCCATTAAATAAATAACCAAACCTGCCATGTTCACAGAAGGCACTCTCACAAGATGCAAAGTACATTCACTGGTCATGATCCATCAGAGGTTTGTGAAGCACAGGCCTGTCCACTCGGGCCTTGCCCACATGGTCGGGAGTTTTCACTCTGAGTAGTTGCCTGTTCGGCGAGCTAAGTTATCCAAGTCTTTCATTGTGCAAAGGCACAGACAGCCCTTTCTCTCAGGTACATTTCCAAGTCTTTCATTGTGCAGAGGCACAGACAGCCCTTTCTCTCAGGTACATTTCCAAGTCTTTCATTGTGCAGAGGCACAGACAACACTTTCTCTCAGGTACATTTCCAAGTCTTTCATTGTGCAGAGGCACAGACAACACTTTCTCTCAGGTACATTTCCAAGTATTTCATTGTGCAGAGGCACAGACAGCCATTTCTCTCAGGTACATTTCCAAGTATTTCATTGTGCAGAGGCACAGACAGCCATTTCTCTCAGGTACATTTCCAAGTATTTCATTGTGCACAGGCACAGACAGCCATTTCGCTCAGGTACATTTCCAAGTATTTCCGGCCTCTTTTAGACATTTTTGGTGGCAATCATTATCTCGCAAGTACGATATACTTTAGGGTGCCCCGAACACTGCCTTGGGGAACTCCAGCCTGAACAGGAAGGGGAGATGAGAGAAATCCATTCAGGGACAAACGTTCACTACGACCAGAGAGGAAGTCCGCAAGCCAAGCGTGGAGATTTCCATGGATACCATAGGGGGAGAGTTTGGTGAGCAGAGCAGGGTGCCAGACTGTATCGAAGGCACATGATATGTCAAGAGAGACAGCTCTGATTTTTTGTTTGACATTGAGGACCTCCATCCATTGTCGAGACAGCTGAAGCAGCATATGCAGAATAGAATGACCTGGTCTGAATCCAAATTGATGATCCGGGATCAAGCCATTGGAGGAGAAGAAGGATTTTATGTCAGAAGCAATGATGGATTCCATGACCTCGATGATTCTTGGGAGCAGGCCGATTTGGTCTGTAGTTGCAAGGATCTGTTTTTGCACGTTTTTGTGTAAAGCTGTAATGTTGGCTGATTTCCAAGCAGATGGCAGATGACCTTGAGCAAAAGAGAGGGTGAAGAGAACAGAGAGAGGGTGAGATAGAGCAGCAGAGCAGGATTTTAGGACCCGTGGGCTGATGCCGTCTGGTCCATTTGCAGAATCAAAGTCGAGGTTTGACAAAAACTTCTCCACCTTGGAGGAGAGAAGGACACAGAGTCCAGGAGCACCTGGGTTAAAATGTATTTAAAATATTAAATTGAACCTTACGCAGCTTATTTGAACGCAGCTTATTTGTACACAAGTCCGTGTTTGTAAAAGTTAGTCAAACTTAGACAAGGTCAAGGCCATTCGAAACATGTAAAACACCTATTGGGTTGTCGTTACAGTTGTCAACAAAATTAGTTCTGTGTAACTGTCATGTATGAAGCTGCAAATATTCACCGTTGTATCCCGACACCGTGACCGCGGGTTTATTTACGTTTTTCCGGAAGATACGGCCCAGCTCTGATGGCGCTGCTTTAATTCGGGCCTGTATCGGGAGAGTCAATAAACGTGTGCTCCAATCGATCGTAGTCTGTCGAGTTACCTTACGTGGCGACGAGGATAAACATCTAGACCATGACTTCTTTTGGCCATATCGATGAATTCGACCCTCATGAGGGAGATTTTGACACGTATTCTGAGCGGTTGTCTTTCTACTTCGAGGCGAACGGCATCGCGACCTAAGCCCGGATGAAGGCCGTCTTCCTGTCCGTTTGTGGGGGTGGGACGTTCACACTCGTTAAAAACCTGATTCGGCCTCGGACAATCCAGGAGCTCACGTATGCAGAGCTCAAGGCCGCTTTGAAGGAACATTGTAATCCATCTCCTTCAGTCATCCTGTGTCGGTTTAATTTTTACATGTGCAGACAGCATCAAGGTCAGTCGATCGCAGACTTCATTGCACACCTCAAAAAACTGTCACATCTGTGTGAGTTTGGGGACATGATTGATGACATGCTCCATGATTTGCTGGTGGTTGGCATGTCCGATGACCGCACTCATAGATGCCTGCTTGCTGAGAGAAGACTGACGTTCCAAAATGCCAGAGACACCGCCATTTCCATGGAAAGTGCTGAACGCAACGCTACAAGCATCGGTGCCACTTGCTCGTCTGGTACCAGCCCTGCTGGGAATCGGTTGGATCATGATCAGCCAAAACGTTGGAACAAGGCTCCTCGTCAGAAGCCAGTGCAGTCTCAAACCCACAACAAATGTTTTTGGTGCAACGGAAAGCACCTTCCGGAGACGTGTCGGTTCAAAGATGCAACCTGCCATTTCTGTACGAAAACTGGCCATATTGCTCCAGCTTGCATCACTCGCAAATCGGGAAAAGGAAAAGCTGCTGACAAGAAGATTCATCAGTTTATCGGTTCGGAGGAACCTGAGCTTGACCAGGTGAGCTCTGTTTCCGACAACTCAGAATCGTGTGACATGTTTCATATTGATTCTCACCATAAGCGGGACCCTCTTCTTGCCACTGTTGTCGTCAACAATCGACCATTGCAAATGGAGGTCGACACTGGTGCGGCCGTCTCGCTCATCAGCCATGCTGTTTTCACAAACCTGTGGAGTGATGCTGACTGACCCTATCTGAAACCTACTACCTGAAACCTACTACCACCTATACAGGTGAGAAGATTGTTCCCTGCGGTACATGTGACGTCATGGTGGGCTCCGATAACCGCGAGTTTCACCTACCCCTGATCGTCATTTCTGGAAAGGGCCCTTCCTCACTCGGCAGGAACTGGTTGAGCATAATTCAACTGAAGTGGAAAAGCATTCATCAACTACGGGCAGCCAACGTTTCTCCTACCGCAGCATACACACTCAAAAATGTGCTGGATACGTACCCAGATGTCTTCAAGGATGAGCTTGGAACCTTGAAAGGACATACGGCTAAGCTCAGTGTTGACCAGGATGCCTATCCTATATTTTGCAGAAATCGCCCAGGCCCTTTCGCCCTGCGGGAGCGGATGGGCAAGGAACTGGATCATCTTGAAAATCTGGGCATCAACGAGCAAATCCAGTATGCCGAATGGGCGGCGCACATCGTTCCGGTCATAAAATCGGACCAGTGCATCCGCATATGTGGAGATTATAAAATGACTGTGAACAAGTGTTCTTCATTGGATAAATATTCAATCCCGAGGATTGAAGCCCTCTATGCTCATCTCACGGGAGGCAAGACTTTTACGAAACTCGATCTCAAATCCGCCTATCTACAGCTCCGCTTGGACGAGAATTCGAAACAGTATCTTACCATGAACACACATTGTGGGTTGTACAGGTGCCACCGACTCCGTTTTGGAGTGAAATGTGCACCTGGAATTTATCAGCGTGTCATGGACAGTTTGTTTGCCGCCGAACGCAACATCGTTTGTTACCAGGATGATATTCTGGTTACTGGTCGTATGGACGCGGAAAATCTACAAAACCTGGATAGAGTTCTGAAGAAGATTTCGGACTCCGGCCTATGTTTGCATCGAGACAAGTGCACGTTAATGGTGCCATCAGTCAAGTACCTGGGTCATACGATTGATGCCGAGGGTCTACACCCGACAGTTGATAGAGTCCGAGCTATCAAGGATGCTCCTGCTCCACGAGACGTAACCGAATTGAAGTCATACCTCGGTTTGCATCAGTTCTATGGTCGTTACATCCCGAATGTGACCGACGTTTTGGGCCCCCTTTATCGGCTTTTGAGGAAAGGAGTCTCCTGGAGCTGGGGGTCCACTGAACAATCAGCATTCCAGACCTCCAAGGATCTGCTCAAATCGTCCAATGTTCTCGTTCATTTTGATCCAGAGAAGGATCTTGTGCTGACATGCGATGCCTGTCGGTATGGAGTGGGGAGTGTATTATCACACGTGATGCCTGATGGTACGGAAAGACCTGTTGCATTTGCACCCAGAACGTTGTCCCCGGCAGAGAAGAACTATTCCCAACTTGACAAGGAAGGATTGGGAATCGTTTTCGGCATCAGCAAATTTCACCAGTACCTTCTTGGAGATCATTTCACGATTCGCACTGATCACAAGCTGCTGATCAGTCTGTTTGGTCCAACTAAGGTGACATCTGACACACTACCGCACAGGATCATCCGCTGGTCCCTGTTTCTTGCTGCGAATGACTACACCATACGTTATAAGCCCAGTTCGTCTATCACAAATGCAGATGCCATGAGTCGGTTACCCCTTCCAGAATCCGTTGATGATTCGCCTACACCAGGATCCATTATCGCACTGATGGTTCATCTGGATGATTGTGCTGTCGATTCCGGCCAGATCCGCACTCATACTCGACGAGACCCCATTCTGTCCAGAACTGTCCAGGCTGTACAGCTTGGATGGCATTTGCTACCGGAGGGTGACCCAGCTTTTGTGGCTTTTAAAGCACGTAAAAACGAACTCAGCATGGAAAATGGTTGCCTACTCTGGGGATGTCATGTCGTGATCCCAGAAAATCTGCGTGTCTGTGAACCCAGACGATCGGCTGTGAACACGGACGAACCGCTGTGAACCCGGACGATCGGCTGTGAACCCGGACGATCGGCTGTGAACCCGGACGATCGGCTGTGAACCCGGACGATCGGCTGTGAACCCTGTCGATCCGCTGTGAACCCGGCCGATCCGCTGTGAACCCGGAAGATCCGCTGTGAACCCGGGCGATCGGCTGTGAACCCGGATGATCGGATGTGAACCCGGTCGATCCGCTGTGAACCCGGGCGATCCGCTGTGAACCCGGCCAATCCGTTGTGAACCCGGACGATCCGCTGTGAACCCGGGAGATCTGTTGTGAACCCAGACGATCGGTTGTGAACCCGGACGATCCGCTGTGAACCCGGTTGATCCGCTGTGAACCCGGGCGATCAGCTGTGAACTCGGACGATCGTCTGCCTGTCATCTGAGGAGAAAGTCTTGCTTCTAACAAGCCAGATATCGGCTGTGAACCAGGGTGATCGTCTGCCTGTCATCTCAGGAGAAAGTATTGCTTCTAACAAGCCAGATATCAGCTGTGAACCAGTGCGATCATCTGCCTGTCATCTGAGGAGAAAGTATTTTTTATTATTTATTTTTTTTTGTATACTGAATCGAGGCTCGTGAAAGAGCTAACATTAACTTCACAAACAAATCGACCAGACAAATAAAATACACAAAAAGAGGGAGCGGAAGACAAGATGGGGAGAAAAGGGGAAGCACACACACACAACATCCGAGAGCAGGGAGATGTGTGGAAGGGAGAGGGCCAGGGGGGGAGGAGGCGTGGGAAGGGGGGGGGGAGGGAGAAGTATAAAGAACAAGGACACCAATGACTTCCAGGACAAAAGTTGGTATTTCAAAAAGTGGAATTGGGGTGAAATTAGCGGGGGTAGAAAAGATCAAGGTTTTGGATGGGGGAAGATAAGAGATGGTGGTGAACAGCTCTTTTAAAGACTTGGAGGGTGGAGTGGGATTGAAGAGAGTGAGGGAGTTTGTTCCAGAGGCGGGAGAAAAGAGGAATGAAGGAGGGACGGTGAGCAGAGAGTCTTGATTTTGGCAGTTTAACCAAAAGAGGGTTGCAGGCAGATCTTGTGCGACCTGTAGGAATATTTGTGGGACAGAGCCCAGAGAGAGCTGGGGGGGGCAAGGCCAGAGAGGAGTCGGTAGAAGACGGAAAGACCACCAACCTGCCTGCGGTGAGTGAGTGAGAGGCCCTTGGAGTTAGCTTCATCGCGGGAGATTCCAATGATTCTGAATGCTTTGGTTTCAACAGCGTGAAGGCGAGCTAGGTGTGAGGCAGGAGCACCAGCCCAGAGGGGAGAGCAGTATTCCATTGAGCTGCGGATGAAAGCCTTGTATGTGGTGAGGAGCTCAGATGTGCCAAGGAAGGACTTCGCACGACGGAGGATGCCCAGTCGGCGACTGGCTTTGGAGGCCAGATTTGAAATGTGGTTTTTCCAGGAAAGATCATGGCAGATAGTGAGACCCAAAAGCTTGAGTGACAGAACTTCTTGGAGAGGATTATTCAGAAAGTGGATGGGAGGGTTGTCCAGTCGGTCTTTTCGGAGAGACATCGTAAGAGTGTGAGATTTGTCAGGATTGAAAGACATGTTCCACTTGTTTGCCCAGTCTGTGATTTTGTCAAGGTCTGTAGAGAGTGAGGAGGCTGCAGACTGCCGATCTGAGGGATGAAGAATGGAGCGACAGAGAGTAGAGTCGTCAGCAAAGAGATAGAGAGGATTTTCAAGAGAGTCAGAGAGATCATTGATGAAGACCAGAAAAAGCACAGGGCCCAGAACACTGCCTTGGGGAACTCCAGCCTGAACAGGAAGAGGAGATGAGAGAAATCCATTCAGGGCCACACGTTGACTCCGACTAGAGAGGAAGTCCGCCAGCCATGCGTGGAGATTTCCATGGATACCAAAAGAGGAGAGTTTGGTGAGCAGAGCGGGGTGCCAGCCCATATCGAAGGCACGTGATATGTCAAGGGAGACTGCCCTAATTTCCTGTTTGGCATTGAGGACCTCCATCCATTGTTGAGAAAGCAGAAGCAGCATGTCCAGAGTGGAGTGTCCAGGTCTGAAACCAAATTGATGATCAGAGATCAAGCCATTGGAGAAGAGGAAAGATTTCATATCTGAAGCAATGATGGATTCCATGACTTTGCTGATAATTGGGAGAAGGCTGATTGGTCTGTAGTTGCTGGGATCTGTTTTTGCACCTTTTTTGTGCAAAGCGGTGATGTTGGCAGATTTCCAAGCAGATGGAAGATGACCTTGAGCAAAAGAGAGGGTGAAGAGAACAGAGAGGGGGAGTGAAAGAGCGGAAGAACATGATTTTAGGACCCGTGGGCTGATGCCGTCAGGTCCAGTTGCAGAATCAGAGTCGAGGGTTGACAGAAACTTTTCCACCTTGTCAGGAGGAAAGGACACAGAGTCCAGGAGCAGCTGGGTATGACTGGGTACGGTGGGTACAGAGAGGGATGGGTTTGGGACACAAGTTTTAGAGGCAAACACAGAGTTGAGGCATTCAGCTTTTTCACGTGCGGAGTCAGCCGTGTGGCCATTTAAGGTGAGGGAGGGGATGGAGGGGGAACAAACACCAGAAACAGATTTCACCAGACGCCACCAGGATTTGGAAGAGGGAGACAGATAAGAGAGTTCGGTCGTGAGGACGGAGAGATATTGTTTCCTGGCTCTCCTGAGGGTGGACACACACTTGTTTCGGGCTTTGTGAAAGGAAATGAGATTTCCTTCCATTGGATTTGCTTTCCAGGAGATGAAAGCAAGTTGTTTCTGGGCAATAGCCTCACCACAAGATTCCGTGTACCATGGATGGGAGGAAGGGTATGACAACTGAAGACGAGAAGGGATAAATCTGTGCATGAGAGAGAGCAATTTACTTTGGAAGAATTCCCAGGATGAGTTGATGTCAGAGGCAGTAGAGATGGGAGACCAGTCCAGATGATTGATGGCTGCTTGAAGACCGTGCCAGTTGGCCTGAGTGAAATGCCAGACTCGTCGACGCTGAGGAGGCTCTCTGAAAATGGTCAGAGAGATGTCCACTTTAACAAGCACATGATCAGAAGAGCCGATTGGAGCAGAAGAAAAGCAGCAGACATTTTCAGGGAAGTTAGTCATAACCAAGTCCAGAAGAGAAGATTCTCCGTTGACTGAGATCCGGGTTGGGAAATTGACAGATTGTGTCAGTCCCAGTGAGTCACAGAAGTCCTTTGCTGAAAAGCCATGGCTGGTGAGAGAGGTACCCACCCCCAGCCAACTGGCATGGTGACAGTTGAAATCACCACATATGAGGAAGAGAGAGTTGGGATGGGTAGATAGAAGTTGGTCCATATTATCAGACAGCGAGATGTAGATGGAGTCATCACTGTTAGGTGGACGGTACAACACGCATATGAACAAAAGGTGGGAGCGAAGGGGAAGCCGTAGCCAAAGGTATTCCTGGGGGTGAGGTGGAGAGAGGGCAGTGCAGGGCGAGTGAGGAAGAGAGTTTTTTTATAAAGATAGCAACCCCACCTCCAGGACGAGGGTCAGGTCTATCATACCGGAGGAGGGAGTAACCTGGGAGAGATACCAAGGAATCAGAGACATCATGAAGGAGGAAGGTTTCTGTTAAGCAGATCACGTCTGGTTTGTCAGAAGCAACCTGTATGGAGAGATCAGTTAAGTTTGAGCGAAGGCCCCGGATGTTTGAGGTCCATACTGTTAAGGAAGAGGAAGGGGGAGCATCGGATACAGAACAGGGGGGGGGAGCGGTAGGGCAGGATGTGGAAGAGGAGGAAGAGGTAGGGAGAGCTGTTGCAGGTGTGTCAGAGATTACAGAATAGCTTGGAGAAAGGGAAGAATTGGGCGGACAAAAGGTTTGATGGTGTTTGGGTGAGGCGCAGTGAGGTGTTATTTGAGGAGGGGGAAGAGTGAGGCAGAAGGTTGAGGAAGATGAAGGTGAAAGTTGGAAGGGGGAAGAAGCGGGGAGGACGCTTTGAGGAGGAGGGGTGAGAGGGGAGTCTAGGAGGGGAGGAGTGAGAGAGTCTCGGAGGGGAGGGGTGTGGGGGGAGTTTAGGAGGGAAGGGGCAGCGGGGGAGATTTGAAAGGGATGGGTGTTTGGGAAGATTTGGGGGGGAGGGGCAAGGGGGAAGATTTGACAGAGATGGGTGTTGGGGAAGATTTGGAGGGGAGGGGTGGTGGTGTATATATTGCAAATAAAATTGGTGTATATATTGCTTCTAACAAGCCAGATATCGGCTGTGAACCAGTGCGATCGTCTGCCTGTCATCTGAGGAGAAAGCCCTTGGGCAAGCAAGTACCTTGGGGTCGGGGCAAGCAGGATGAGTCCGAGACCAATTCAGGTTTATACTTGTCTTAGAAATAAATCAAATAAACAGGATTTGTACGTAACAGTGATTTCAAGAGATACTCGTGTCCTTGGAGAATATCAAATGAAAATTATCTTATTGAGATACAATTGGGGATAAATAATATTGCCCTTCCTGTGCTGGTGCGCAAGATTCTGGGAAGCCTTCCAAGTCCATCTCAGGTGTTGCACAAGCTTGGAGGCCCTGACTCCCTGCGGTAACACCCGCGTCCCTCCCCCCCCTCCCCCTGCCGTAACACCTGGTATGACTCGCTCGGGCCAGAAGAGTTATTTTGTGAACGAGGAGAGGAAAGAATGTGAAGAATACACAGAACGAGATGGGAAATTTGGTCTGGAAGAGAAGCACCCAGAAGGGAGATGGCTATATATTACATAAGCAACACATGTCTATTCACATGGAGTATGTTACACTAAAGATTATTTAACCACTAAGGATCATTTCCTCAACAATATCTTGTTTGTTTGGTTTTGGGGTCACAAGATACATGATACATCTATTCCTGAAATGAGAAGTGTGCCTTGCACTTGCAGGATATGACATGGTTTCTACATTTGTTTGGCACCTTAAGATAACAGAAAAGGCTACCTGGAATTCTATGCCTGAGCATAGTGATGCCCTTCCTAAAATAGGTGTATATGTGTGTATGTGCATGTATGTGTGTGCATGTGTGTGGGTGTACATGTGTGTGTACGTGTGTGTGTATTTTTTATTTTATTTTATTTTAAACCACTCCCAAGCATTCGCTGATGAACCTCTGAAAGTTTGACGAAGATCTGTTCAGCCATCTCTGAGAAAAATGGCGACACAGAGACACACAGCAGACACACACATCTCGTTTTTTCATTTTTGTTCCTCACAATTCTGTCTCTCTCTTATTCACACAGACACACACACACACACACAACACACATATATATGTATATATATATATATATATATATATATACATATATATATATATATATATATATATATATATATATTGTTACGGACACGACTTATTAAGATGTTATGCTGGGCCGAGCGGAATGGCCGCCGTGTTCGCACAAGTTACCCGATTATACTCGAACGTTGACCGAATCGCGCTACGCTAGATCAATGAAGGAAAGGACACAACGGCTGGGTTAAATGACACGACACCAGGGGTACAGTTCTCAAGACCTCCGGAGGAGGATATAATATGGGATATGCAGAACGTTTAAATTACACGGCACAAGAGGTACAGCACAGAAAGGTGGGCACTTATACACGGTCTTATCTTAATCCCGACAGACCACAGACAAACGGGACAAGACTGACTCACACAGGGATTGATGGCAAGGAGGGGCAGAATCGATGGCTCAAGGTGCACCTTGGCTCAGGGGCAGAATCGACCCGGTCCGGTCCAAAGATGCGGGTAGGTATCGTCGCGCTGGAGGTGGCGTCCGTTCTTCTTCGTAGCTGAGGCGCATCTGACGTCACCTCCGTCTTCCTGCGCATATCCAGCGGGGAGTGACACGCCCTCGGCTCGTTAGCTCCGCCCCAGATGGAATCGGTCCGCCACTTCTTATTGGGTGCGGGGGGTTACCGGGCTCCGCCCTTGACGAGGAGCTGACAGTCAGCCCCTGAGTGGTAACCCCGTCGGAGCACATGGTCAATGGCGGCTAACCAAGCCGGAGTGAGGACGCGCACTCCCCGCGCCGCTGTTGTTGTTGTTGGTGTTGTTGTTTCATGGGGAAGAGATGCGGGGAGGTATGGGGAGGTCCTAAACTTACTACTGGTGCCATACAATCACATTCTGGTGCAACGAAGAGTCAGAATTAATGGAAACGAGTCCTTAACTGACATAGACTAAGAATAACTAGCAAGATGTCCTATAGTTGGCTACGTGAGATGCGGTGAACCTGGGCACGACATTTAATGGGGGAAAAAGGGGAAGGTCGGGGCTACAGAGTGTTATTTACAGACAATGGGACTAGGGAATGGGGGATTGGGGATAGTTGGGGAGTATTGGGGAAATAGGGGAATATTTACAAGCGGATATGGATGGAGGCCAAATCCCATATCCGCAACATTGCACCCTTCTCTACCTCGGGGCGTCCCGACCCGATAAATCTTTACCTACGTTAGTGTGGCACTCAGATGTAGTTCCCTCTACTATTAACTCAACCCTGAGTGCGACAGTTTTACAGATGTTCACAAATGAGTAAATATGTCCCCCTGCGATGTTGCACCCTTCTCCTCACAGAAACAAACCCACAGGATAACCGAATCGCGGAAAGAATTCTCAAACTAAACATACAGCCGGTAGGGAGCATCATTTATACAAGACTACACTGATATTTACACTACGATCCAGGACCTGTTTTTGGAGGAACACATGCAGATGTTATGCATAGAGAGAGCACGCATGCCAGCATCGATACACCAACCCACGAGTGCTCTGTGGCCTTACGGCCTTTAATAATGTGCAGAGCACCCCTTCCAAGCACCAAAAGCACCACCCCATAATGTACAGTCAGCACCATCCGGTGCACCAATAAAGTGTTCAACAATCACCGGTGGTGTCGCAGCCGGCCGATGTTCTGCCGCTGGTCTTGCCTTCATGTGGTGCACTTGGCCTTCTTGCTTCTTTAAAAATAAAGAAAGGCGCCAACCGCGTCCATTTCTGTGTTGTGGTGTCAGGGGGCCAACTATTAGTGGTTCACCTGTATGGCATAGGTGCCACATTGACCCATAGGTCCATCAACGGGTGGTGCTTGCCCGCAAAAGAACTGCGGTCCATGGTGGGCGGCCACAAACATTGCGGTCCATATGGTGTATCGATCCAGGCAGCAAGCAGCGAAAGTACAGGCCCACAACTGCGGAGCCAGCACCTCTCTCTCCTCTCTCTCTGCCCCAAAGCCAGATCCTCGGAGGTGGGAGACAAAAGAAGAAGACAAGTGAGTAAGGTGGTAAGGGCGCAAAAGTGCACGCAACATTAGGTAATGCACACTAGGGGCACATGGGAACCAGGTGAGACAGGTACGTTCCTACCGTATGCCCCCCCCCCCCACCAGGTAACCTACATTGCCCCTCCCTTACCCCTTACTGTATCCACAAAACACAACACTACCCATAAACATCTACTTTACAAATCAACAAACGTCCCTACTGTCTTCCCCGTTCCTCCCATAAACCAAATTCGTCTTCTCTCCCTCCTAACCAATCAAATTTGCCATTTCCAACCCTCATCAAAATTTGCCATCTCCAACTCAACATCAAAATTTGCCATCACCAATTCATCATCAGTCCCTCCTAAGGAGGGAGAGATGGAATCACCCCAATGTCTCATCCACGTCGTGATGCGTCTCACAAATCCAACAGCAATTCTCACTTCCTGCAACACAGAACAAAGGAACACAGGTGTGGAGTCATCATCATCACCACAGGTAAGTGGCTGCGTATGGTGCGACAGGTTCATCAATCCTAACTATTTCCTAAATGACTTTAACAACTTTACATTACCCGGGGTCTTTCTCCTGCCAAACCATTGGCCCTCTTACACTATGGGTTCTAAAAACCAATTCCCATTGACCAAACTGTGGTGCTTTTCAATTTGGGGTCTCACTCCCCCGATTCATCTCCCGGTGCCCTCGCACAATTTCTGGGCCGCGACGTGTAGCTTTCCCAGCAGGTCTACCCACCTGCACACCTCCACCACTGCAGTTGCCTCCGAGCTTACCTGCTCCTTACCCTAACCTAACTACCTGGGGAAGGCCCTCTGGCGCTCTCCCCACTCGGTGCCCTCTCTGGCACTGGGCTACCCGGGTCCGTCCTCCGGATCCTCGGGCCCCACTGACACTAACGGCTCCCAGAGCCCACCTGCGGCCTCACCTGGCCGACATCCTCACAGTGGTGGAGTGCCCAACCAACTACACACACTAACAGGCTACACGCCCAGCCATTTCCACAACACTAATGCACCCATCCACAATACCATTCTGCAACCGCACCACAAATGCCAATATCCAACCACAATTTACCTATACCCTCTACCTAACACTTACACTACCCGCCCCGGGTACTCGTGAAAGGGGTCCACTCTTCCCCCATCCACACCTTCGCACCATGCACACCACTCCGTACCACTTACTCCAACTCTCTCCACACCACTCATTCCAATACTCCATGTATTCCACACACCTGTACTTGCACACCTGTGCTCTCACACCTGGTGCCACCTGCACCCTTCTCTCCCCAAGCGCATTCGCGCTGATCCACAACACTCACTACTCATACACTGCTCCACACTGCTCCACACTGCTCCACACACCTGTCCAGTTCTCACACAGCATCATCTCAACTAACTACTCCCCTCTGAAACTTGCGCTTCCCAGTCGTCCCTTTAAACTATTGCGCTCCCTCGTCATTATAATCCACACTAATCTACCTGCGTCCCCACTACAGGTATCAGTCACTATCTAAACCTTAACGTTACCTAATGTCATCTTCGCTAGATCCCTAACAATATCCTAACCCACCCGGGCTAGTTTTCACTGCCATACACCCCATAAACTATAGCGCATTTGCCCCCACCTGGGAAGGGTGGCAGGGATGCCACCCTTACCCACCGGGCCCATCACTCACTACCAATTTTGCACATCAAATTTCAACAAATCAAAAATTTGCCATTCACTACCCATCATCTGCCAATCATTACTGCCAATCCTTTGCCAATCATCAAATTTTGTTTTTTTTCTAATTTTGGGTCCAAAACACTAACCTCATCACACAGTCTACTCACTAATGCCTCTCGGTGCGCCAATTCCTGTCCAAAGCTCGGCTTCGTACAGCCAAGCCATGAATGCGGGTTGTTTGGTGCCAGCGGCTGGATACGTCCCGCATTCGGTGCAGGGAAGGAGGTTTACCCGGGCCGAGATCCCACGCACCACCTCGGCGCGGAGCCATCCAATTGCCCGATCTCGGCCTGCCGGCACGTCTCAACAAAACGTGGTCGCCATGACGACCCTTCCTATCCAGCTGCCCGCTCCGCCTAGTGGAGCCCGGACGCGGCCGTTCCAAGCGAGGCCCGGCACGCACCGAGGGCCCGATTCGGCTAAAAGTCGACCTAACCTCTAACCCGGTTACCTTCGATGCCTCACCTGCATGCTTACACCCCGCAGCCCGTTCCTTGCTCACACATCCAGCCGTTTCCATGCTCCTCGTCGTACCTTCTCTAACACACCCAGGTACACTCATTCCACTCCCAGCCTTGGTCACACACCTGACCACCGAACACTTTGGCACACATTCGTTGGTCGCACACCTCACCAACACACCTCTTTGCGCCCCCTCCTCGGTCACCTCCTCTGTGACAATCACAGGTGTGCCCTCACTCGCACACCCAACCACGTGCCTCACGACCAATTCAAGTGTGCATTCCCACACACGCTCTACCATTCCAGGTGTGCTTCCTTTCTCACCTGTCACAACCAACTCATGCTCCGTGTCACTCTTACTACTCTCACCTCCACTCTTGACAACGCACTCACCCTTACTCCCGACAGCGCACTCTTTCCTCATGCACCTGTCCATTACACACCTTTCTCGCGCACACTCTTGCGCACACTCTCCCGTCACACCCTCTGTAACACTCACCACAGGCGTGCATTCTCCCTTTACACCCTCCGTAACACTCCTCACTACGCGCTTCCATGTGCTCCCTCGCACACGTGCTACGACCGACTCACTCTCGCCAGCACCCTCACTCCATGGCACGCACTTTTTCCTCACACACCCCAGAGTCGGACTTTCTCGCACACCTCCATTTTTCGCACACCAGACCTGTCGCACACTTCACCAACGGCCTCGCACGAACACCCAGGTCCATCTCGACCCCCAAGCTTATTAAATCCCCTGGCGCATCATACGCACGACCATATTGGTCACCACTTACACCGGGTCCTCTTTCTCTTCGCTTCTCCTCCATCACCTGCGAATCCCTCATCCGGTTAATGAGCTCATCATCACGATCCGAACACAGACTTTGGACCAATTCTTTTATCTCCTCTTTTATCTCTTTCTTATCCCCTCTCTGTCGCTTCTTAATTTCGCTCACCCCTTCTTCCACTTCTTCTAATTTCTGTTTCACCTCCTTCATCTCCTCGTGCACCCCTTTAAGTTCTTCCTCTAACTCCACTTTATTTTTTTCTATGTGCTCCCGCACCTCCCGCTCTTTAACCTCCATCACCTCTACCACTTTGTTCATTTTCCTCGTCAGGTCCTCATGTACCGTCTGACACTCTTTTTTAATTACCCCTACGTCCTTTTTCATCTCCTTCTGTGTCGATTTTAAACCCTCTATTACCGCTGTGTTCTTCTTTACCTGGTCCCCCAACTCCTTTTGTCCCACTGTCAGTTGTTCTACTCCCAGCGTCAACTCCTCTATACCCCCTTGCAATTTTACAGTCCCCTTTCTCACCTCCTTCTCCATGCGCTCCTTACAGTGCCTCACCTCCTCGCGCACTCCTCCAACCTCCTCACTCACACCTCTTCTGATCTCTTCTCCCATCACTTGCATCTCCTGCCCAGATGCCACCCTCATCTGCTCCATTTCCTCCCTGTGAGCATCCAGTTTGGTTTCTACCCCCATTCTGACCCCCTCTATCTGCTGCCCCATTTGTTTAACTTCCCTTTCCGCTTGGTCCCTCATGTCCCTCAATTTGCCTTCCATCCTGTTTTCTAACCCCTCTAACCCATTTTTCACTCCCTCTATCTGATTCTCCTGGGCAGCCATTCTATTTTCCACCCCCATTAACCCATGTTTCACCCCTTCTATCCCATTGCCTAACTCCTCTAATTTCTTGTCTAATCCCTCACCGGTACCCCTCGCTTCATCCCTCATTACCCCCATTTCGTCCCTCATTGCCCCCATACTGTTTTTCATTTCTTCATTATTCTTGTCCATAAGGGCCTTCATTTGCATAAGAAAAAGGTTCAAATCCACCGGTGGCGCTACTACGGTTGCGGGCGCGGTCGTCGTGGCTATGTGCGAGGCGCCATTTTGCGCGCCCGCAACCTCGTGCGCGACGACGCCATTTTGCGACCCTGCTACCCTCACTGCTTCGCTCTCCTCATGTCCCTCAATTTGGTCCTGGATCGATCCTGCCTCACTCTCCTCTACCGGAACCCAGCCGTCTTGGTCTGCCATAGCGCGACTTTCAAAATTCGGGTTTTTTTTTTTTTTTGTAAAACACAATTAAATTTCGCCGTTATAATTTCGAGCGCGTGAAACGCGCTCCGGGACCGATCCCACTTCCCGACACCAATTGTTACGGACACGACTTATTAAGATGTTATGCTGGGCCGAACGGAATGGCCGCCGTGTTCGCACAAGTTACCCGATTATACTCGAACGTTGGCCGAATCGCGCTACGCTAGATCAATGAAGGAAAGGACACAACGGCTGGGTTAAATGACACGACACCAGGGGTACAGTTCTCAAGACCTCCGGAGGAGGATATAATATGGGATATGCAGAACGTTTAGATTACACGGCACAAGAGGTACAGCACAGAAAGGTGGGCACTTATACACGGTCTTATCTTATTCCCGACAGACCACAGACAAACGGGACAAGACTGACTCACACAGGGATTGATGGCAAGGAGGGGCAGAATCGATGGCTCAAGGTGCACCTTGGCTCAGGGGCAGAATCGACCCGGTCCGGTCCAAAGATGCGGGTAGGTATCGTCGCGCTGGAGGTGGCGTCCGTTCTTCTTCGTAGCTGAGGCGCATCTGACGTCACCTCCGTCTTCCTGCGCATATCCAGCGGGGAGTGACACGCCCTCGGCTCGTTAGCTCCGCCCCAGATGGAATCGGTCCGCCGCTTCTTATTGGGTGCGGGGGGTTACCGGGCTCCGCCCTTGACGAGGAGCTGACAGTCAGCCCCTGAGTGGTAACCCCGTCGGAGCACATGGTCAATGGCGGCTAACCAAGCCGGAGTGAGGACGCGCACTCCCCGCGCCGCTGTTGTTGTTGTTGGTGTTGTTGTTTCATGGGGAAGAGATGCGGGGAGGTATGGGGAGGTCCTAAACTTACTACTGGTGCCATACAATCACATTCTGGTGCAACGAAGAGTCAGAATTAATGGAAACGAGTCCTTAACTGACATAGACTAAGAATAACTAGCAAGATGTCCTATAGTTGGCTACATGAGATGCGGTGAACCTGGGCACGACATTTAATGGGGGAAAAAGGGGAAGGTCGGGGCTACAGAGTGTTATTTACAGACAATGGGACTAGGGAATGGGGGATTGGGGATAGTTGGGGAGTATTGGGGAAATAGGGGAATATTTACAAGCGGATATGGATGGAGGCCAAATCCCATATCCGCAACAATATATATATATATATACATATATATATATATATATATATATATATATATATATATATATATATATATATATATATATATATATATATATATATATATATATACTGTATATATGTAGGGAGCTGTAATGCCCCTCCCCCTTTGTATATCCTTGCTGCTTTACCAATTACCAAGTATAACCAATTATATGTTTTGTTTTGACTTGCTACTGTACTCTTTCATGATACTGAGTTCTTTCTACTGCATTGAGGATGTGTAATATCCTAATAAGGAGTTCTCTGCCTTTGTGCTCTGGCCTGCGTGGGCGCAATCTCTAGTTCCCCTTTCCAGGCCTTGGAGGAAACTCTTATCTCTCTTTGCCTTTTTCCTGTTTTGCCATTATCTTGCAAGTTGACAGTTTTACGAGTGGCACGACGACCCAAGGGCGGTGGGTGCAATCCCCCGGATAACACTAGTACAATGGGACGCACTGAAGCTCCGGCTGCTGGGTGCCATCGAGCATGCGCTGTTGCCAGCAGGAGGTCCGGATTGGGGAAAAATTGGGGCCATAAAACAAAAGGCAGGAGAACCAATTGGAGAGTACCGAGAAAGGTTGGAAAAGGCCATTGCGCGCTGGGGAGGACTGGGTCCGATGCAGCTGGGAGGGCTACCCCAACCATTGGTAAATCAATATCTAATCGAGGGGCTTCGGCCGGTGTTAAAGAAACAGGTACAGACCGTCCTCTTCGGCTGGAAGGGAATGACAACCAACGAATTATGCGACAAACTGGAACAATGCCCGGGCTCCTCCCTAGAGGAGAAGAAGGATATTAAGGAGGAAATATTGCAAATGTTTGTCCAAGAGAAACGGGCTCAATTTAATCAGAATAAAAAGGGGGATCAGAGTCAGAACTACATACACGAACAGTGCCAGAAGTGGGGACCTGTTCGAGGTCCAGAGGAACATAGGAGGAGTTGTTATCCTCTTTTCTATAAGGGCCAATTCCCCAACGGAGAGTGGATCCACAACGAAAATGAGAACTGCGACGGTTGTACTGAGGAAGATTTTGGACTAATTAATATGAACGAGGTGAAACAACAATGGACAATACCACCCCCTCTTCCCCCTCCTCCTCAAACCCCTCAAACTTGGACTGTGCAAGGGCCCCCTCCCCAAAATTGGTATCCACCAAGACCCCTTCTCCAAAACCCCGGACCACCCCCCAATAGTGGGATGCAGAACGGACCAAGGGGGAACTGGGCCCCGCCTCGGGGTCCGCCGCAGTGGCAACCAGTGAACCAGTCACATTGGGGGCCGCCAGAACGCCGGCAGGGCGGAAGGGGCGCTGTAGAGGGACGACCTATGCCCTCCGCACCACCGGTTCCGCAGGAACCGTGCCATTATTGCAAGCAGATGGGACACTGGATACGTGATTGCCCAAAGGCTCGTAAGGGGTTTCAGCCCCAATACAATAGAGGGGCCTACTGACGGGACGCTGGCGAGTCGCCCAAGGAGTGTCCTCTCTTGACCATGACACCGGCAGAGGAACCAACCATGATGTTGGACGTGGAGGGAAGACAATTAGAATTTCTCGTAGATACGGGCGCGACTCGCAGCACAATTAACAAGGGGCAATTGCCCTCTTTGCGCCCGACGGCCAGGAACGTTCAAATACTGGGTGTTTCGGGTTTACCCCAAGCGCTTCCTATTTCGGAGGAAGTGCGAGTAACATGCGGCCCGCTGGAGGCTAAACATGCATTTTTGATGACCACTACCGCCCCGACCAATTTGTTGGGACGGGATTTATTGTGCCGCTTGGGCTGTCAGATCTCATGTACCGAGGAGGGAGTTTTCGTAGACGTCGCGGAATCTAAACGCGACTTGGTAATGACGGCATTGTCTCGGCCCGGCCCCACCGTGTATTGGTGGCGCATGGATGAAGGGGCTCTGGCTACCTGGACGCATATCATAGATAATGTGTGTTTGGACAACGCAGTTCTGCGAGATTGGCTACAACTGCACGAAATTTCGATAAAAACCTTAAAGGATAGTCCACCCCATTGCACTGCGTACTATGATGCAACGGGCGACGACGAGAATTATCGAGAAAAGGTTAAGGAGAAGCTGGGCGAGCGCACGCCTCTGCACTTGTCACGGATGTGGATCGGCCGCGAGGGAATAGGAATCGAGGCAGTCCTAACCTCGAGTCAGCGTGCATTGACCCGATACCCCGAAGGAGCGGCCGCCCATGTTACCCTCACTACTGCCAAGGGGTGGCCGCCGGAAAGTGTAGGTTGGATGGTAGGGAGGTTACGTGAAGTTCCCCTACAAGGTTATCGGAGTAAGAAGGGCCGTTGGACTTTGAAACGGCTCCAAAATGGCGAAGGGTTCTCAATTGACTTCAAGACACAACGGAGGGATGGAACGTTCGAAGCAACAGAGTTGCCTCCTAAGGGCACCTATGCCATGAGGGCAGTGCTGACGGACCCGGGTGAGTCAGATTACCTCCTAGCGGAGGTGCCAGACAATTTATGGCCCAAAAGCGACGGTGAGGTTGGACGGATGCGAGACGCCGAACCTCTAGTGATAGCAGTGCAGCCGGGGATGCGCTTGCCAAATGTAAAACAGTATAAGCTACGACCTGAGGCCGACGTAGGCATAGCACCAGTGATTCAATCCCTAGTGGAACAGAAGATTATCGTGGAAACTAACAGCCCATGTAATACACCAATTTTGCCAGTTAAAAAGCCGTCAAAGGACAAATGGAGGTTTGTACAGGATTTAAGGGAGGTGAACAAGGTGATACAGGGCATACACCCACTAGTTCCAAACGGAGAAACCCTCATGATGTCAATTCCACCGGATGCAACATACTTCATGGTCATCGACCTTTGTTCTGCGTTTTTCTCTGTGCCCATCGCGCCTGAGTCACAATACTTGTTCGCTTTCACCCATAGGGGGCGCCAGTATACTTGGACAGTACTACCTCAGGGGTTTTCAGATAGCCCCACTCTGTTTTCCCGGGCGCTGCACCGCGACCTGGCGGATGTGGAATTGAAGGGAGGGTCAGTGTTGCTGCAATACGTTGACGATTTGTTGATTTGCTCCCCTTCAAAGGAGGCGTGCGAAATGGATTCTTTGGCCCTATTAAAGGCCTTGGCGGCCAAAGGCCACAAAGTAGGCAGACCAAAACTTCAGTTTGTGCGGCAGGTTGTAACTTACTTGGGACACGCCATTTCGCATGGAAAACGAGAATTGGATGCTGGACGGGTGACCGCTATCATGGAGCTGCCTCGCCCTCGCTGGCAACGACAAATGCTGCGCTTCCTAGGTATGACGGGTTACTGCCGCACTTGGATACTTGATTTTGCGCTGCTGGCTAAACCACTGTACGAGGCGACCAAATCAAATGCCCCGGACCTATTGATATGGACGGATGAATTGAGGCGATGTTTTGACGGGCTGAAACAGGCGCTGGTTACGGCACCGTCATTAGGACTCCCGGATTATGCGAAACCATTTACCCTTTACACTCACGCCGTGGGAGGTTTCGCCCAGTCAGTTTTGACACAGACCCATGGGGATAAGGAGCGGCCGGTGGCCTACTTTAGTAAAAAGTTAGACCCGGTCGAACAAGGGTTTCCAGTGTGCTTGCAAGCCGTGGCAGCGGCCAGGTACGCAGTAGAAAGAACAGCGGACATTGTTATGGGACACCCAGTAACGCTACGGGTACCACATTGCGTCACTTCGCTGTTGTCACAGCGAAGCACACAGCATTTGTCTAACACTAGATTAATGCAATACGAATCCGCACTGATCACTGCAGCCAACATCACGATCGAACGTTGCACGACGCTCAACCCAGCCTCACTGATGCCCACTCCTGAGGAGGGCGAACCTCATGTGTGCACCGACGTTGTGCAGCTAGTCTCCACGGTGCGATCGGATCTAAGGGACAATCCCTTAGAATATCCCGACTGTACATATTATGTCGATGGATCAGCTAGGCGCGCATGGGACGGGTCTCTGTTGTCCGGGTACGCCGTGTGCTCGGATAGCGAAACGGTAGAAAGCGGGCGTCTTCCACCTACATTTTCCGCACAGCAGGCGGAGCTGTGCGCCTTGACCAGAGCGTGCAGCTTGGCGGAAGGCCTTGCCGTCAACATTTACACAGATTCGGCCTACGCTCACGGCGTAGTCCACGATAAAGGAGCCATCTGGAAGATGAGAGGTTTTCTCACATCTGCCGGTTCAGTGATAAAGAACGGCGCGCTGGTAGAAGGGCTCCTCCGAAGCATTTTACTTCCCCGCGCTATCGCGGTAATTAAGTGTCGTGGCCACCAAAGGGCGGACACTGACGTTGCCCGGGGCAACGCAAGGGCGGACGAGGCGGCAGGAAAGGCCGCCAACCAACAGATAGAACGCAACATGCCGATGGTGACACGAGCACAGAAGACAGCCGCACAGATTACTGACATACCGACTGCGGGACCACCCGCCACACCAACTAAGGACGATATCATAAATTTGCAAAATGCTGCACCGACGGCCGAACACGAGGTCTGGCTCAAACGAGGAGCGATACGCCCTGGGCCAGGGGAAATGTGGACCCTTGATGAAAAACCTATAGCACCCCAGGCTTTACTGCCCTGGCTGGCACGCATGGCTCATCAGAATGGTCATGTGTGCCAGAGGGGGGTGATGGGACAGATAGACTACACTTGGGCAGCGCCAGGACTGTCACGGATTGTATCCGAAGTGTGCCGATCGTGTGTGGTCTGCCAGCAACACAATAGAGGGGCGCCACCGAGACATGCACATGATGGGGGACGACCCCCGCCTAGTGGGCCGTTCGCAACTATTGAGTTCGATTTTACAGAATTGGAACCAAGCATGTCGTTTCGCTATGTGTTGGTAATCGTAGATACGTTCACCAAATGGGTCGAAGCATACCCATGCGTCAAATCCGATGCTCCGACAGTAGTGAAGCGTCTCGTGCGGGATTTTATGTGCAGATTTGGCATTCCCCAGATAATTTCGTCAGATCAAGGAGGCCATTTCACGGCGCAGGTGGTTAAGGGCATTCTGAAGGCGTTGGGCGTTAAACAATCCTTCCATTGCGTCTACCACCCACAGTCCTCAGGACTTGTGGAACGAACGAACAAGACTTTAAAGAATAAACTAGCGAAACTTTGCGCAGACACAGGCTTGAGGTGGCCAGAGGCTCTTCCGCTTGCATTGATGAGCATTCGTTCCACCCCGGGTCGCACTACGGGCCTTTCCCCCCACGAAATATTAATGGGACGACCTATGAGCTTGCCCGTTTCAGCACCAACAGACATGTCCACCCTTGCTTTGCCAGTAATGGATGACATGCTTTTGAGATTTTGCATAGGCTTGTCGAATGTGGCACGCAGCATCCATGCTCGAGTACGAGAGGCGCTGCCTGAACCAATAGGCCACGCCATCCACAACTTTCAGGCCGGCGACTGGGTGCTCGTGAAGCACTTCACCCGCAAGGCTGCTTTGGAGCCACGGTGGAAGGGACCATTCCAGGTGCTACTGGTCACACCGACGGCAGTCTTCTGCGAGGGTAAACCTTCGTGGATCCACGCCACCCATTGTAAGTTGTCCATCCCCGCACCACAAGCCACACAAGACACCGCACCTCACATTGCTGCAGACACCACACCTCACACCGCTGAAGACAATGCACCGTCTAGGGCACCACAGTCTCCTAAGGGCGGCGATGACGGTCATGATGATGGGAATTCTGGGCAGCTGCCTAACAAACCCCGCCAAGGATAGGCTTCTGCAGTTTAACCCACTGAGAGAGGATCTCCCCAAATACCCAGGACACGACAACTACACGTTATTTAAACTTTACTCCGTCAAATACATAACGGCTCCCCGGGGACAGGGGATAGTAGTACATTGCTGTGAGTTGGAGACACATTTCAAGTGGTTATCTGTAAGATGGATGGAAGCCATGGTGGTACATAATGGGACACCACAGGCACGCATGACAACCCCACGCATAGTCTTAACTAAGGTTAGGCAGGTGGAAAATGGAAGGTTTACTGGGACCGTGAATAGTCACGCCGCCGCAGGATATCAATGGGGCACGGGCATCGACAATACTACTCTCCTACTGTCGCATGCCCTCGTCGGCCCACACACCACGATAATACTTGAATGTGGAATATGGCCCCCGCGCACGCTGATTAGAAGGAACAAAAAGAGGGGAGATACCCAACACCAAATCCGGCCTAGTTGTGCCGCCTACGTCATTAAACCCCCTCCTGCCCAGGAAGTAAGAAGGAAGCCAGAGGAGAACACATACTGGAAGGTCGCACGGCATATGGCCACAGTACAGAATAGGACACAGTGTTGGATGTGTATGCACCTTCCCCGCACCAGCACAGCAGGCATACCAATGGTAGTGTTACCCCTATCACTCAATGATTTGTGCTCGAAGCCACTAGATACCAAATGCATTAGTACAACCCTGACAAGCCAAGGTTCTGACGGAACTGCGTGTAAACGAGTTTTCCAGTATTCACCCCCCATCCAGTCCCAACACTTTGAGGAACGTCCGGCGCCGGTCTGGGTTAAACCGGCTAGGGGGGCCCTCTGCTTAGAAGGAAAGGGCCAAGTAATGGTAGGCAAATCCGTGTGTAGAGATACCCTTCCCGCGGACCCGAGAAAAGGGAAACACACGCTCCTAGTGAACGTTACAAGCTCGCCCTTGCATAACCTCACACACCTCCAGTTGGCATGGAAAGGGGAAAACGGGACAAACACTATCCCAGGTCTTCTCACTTGCATGACCACCCATTTAGTGGCCCCGCACGGGACCATGTTTGTATGCGGGAATAAAGCTTACCCGTATTTACCTGATAATTGGGGAGGAATTTGCTATTTAGGATCAGTTTTCCCAGAGATGGAAATGCGACAGCACTTGCATAATACCACCGCACTCATAAGGACACAACGAAGCACCTATTGGCACGACGACGACACCACTACTTTACACGGCGCTGATTGGGAGAAAGCCGTTAGTTTCTTCTTCCCATGGGCTGGGACGGTCATGAACAGTTACCGCATTGACAAAATTGCGTTAATCTTAGAAACTGTGGCCAACGCCACCGCTACAGCACACGACGAAATGTTGGACACAGTTGTCCATCTGCGTACAATGGTTATGCAAAATAGGGTTGCATTAGATATGCTATTGGCAGAACGAGGAGGGGTATGTGGGATAATTGAGGGTAAATGTTGCACTTTTATTCCTGACCCCTCACAGGGTGTCAGTGCTGCTATTATAACGTTAAGGGAAAGCGCTCACTCATTGACAAGGGATCGATTGGATCGGGAAGCCTCCCACCAGTGGCTTACCGACTGGTTCAAGGGGTGGACAGGCACTATTGTAAAGTGGGTACTAACCGCCTTGGCAATAGTCCTTGGAATCGTGGTTTGTTGTGTAATAATCAAGGCTTTAGTCCTTGCGTGTGTGAGGAAGTTTTCCACAGGATGGACACTGAAGACGACAACAGAAAGGGCCATGGTGATGCTTGAAAAGCTGACCGTGGGTCCAGAGGACACACTGGCCGTCGACGTGACTGCAGACCGCGGATCCTGGAACGACGACCCGGACGAGCCACTGGGCCGCGACAATGAGATCTCCGCTTCCGAAGATTGTTCTTCCATTGTTGATATTACCGATAATGACGTCGAGTACACTTATGCGGACCTCGAAGCATTTCAGGCTACCAGGAGGCCGTTTAAACTGGGCCCCGACACGTCGGAAGAAGAAATCGACGATTTCCTGAAGGATTCCTCTCGTTTCTTCACGATATGCCATGCCGTGGCTATGACTATGGGCCGTCCACTCCGCAGGCCTACGCCACCTGAAAATAATGTTACTGATGATGTTACCAATGATGATGTGGGCCACTTGCGAGGGTCCCCGGCTGATGTTTATGTTTCAATGCAGGCTCTGCCTCTCCATGTTTCACGAGCTCACCTTTATGTCTCACAAGCCCACAGTGAGTCAAACGCCACTGACCCAGTTCGGGATTTGGACCCAGCTGTGAACCCAAGCCCGGATGGAGAGGAACTCGATCGTGAAAATACTCTGAGTTCCGAGTCTGATTGTTTTGGAGATTCGCCCTTGAATAACAGCGAAGCAAGCAGCATCGCCTCGGACGATCTCGACTTTGACCCAAAGGAAGTTTCTCTCCCACCTTTGGATCGTTATGCTTTATTTCATGGCCATAGGTTTGAGCCACCTGATACTGACGATGTTGTGTCTTCCCCAGATCACCAGCACGTAAGAGACCTCATGAACATGAATATCGATTGAGCGCTGAAGATCGACAAGGATTTCACTTGGGGAAGCCTGGGCGAGCTCCAGTTGGGGAGGAGTCCGGCTGCACCTCTGTGGTCCAAGGGTGGGTCGGAGATCTTCCTGGGTGTGGACCCCGGTGGAACCAGAGGTCTTCGTTGTGGATTTGGCGCGCTATTCGATCTTCATGTCTCTACGGTCTCACCTCATACACCCATCTACACCCGACTTACATCATACATCCACTTACACCCACTTGCACCCACACACCCGCGGATCAGCCTGCTGGGTTCGTTGTGCGGTACTGGGTACGGGACATGCTCACTGGGCTGCATTCGTGTGGTACGTTACGTTTAGTTACACTCTCTCTCTCTCCCACCTCTTTTGGTGGATTTTGTGTGCCATTTGATCACTCTGCTTTTACGGCCTTACATTGCATACTCACATACAGACGCGAATCATCCTACTGAGTTTGTGTGGTGCTTTGGTACGGGACATTCTTACGGGGCTGCCTTCGCGTGATATGTTGAATGATTTTTCTGTTTTTGTTTGAAATAAAGGCCTTTGATTGGCTCGTAGATAACTTTGTATCTTAGATCCAAAAGGGCGGTATGTAGGGAGCTGTAATGCCCCTCCCCCTTTGTATATCCTTGCTGCTTTACCAATTACCAAGTATAACCAATTATATGTTTTGTTTTGACTTGCTACTGTACTCTTTCATGATACTGAGTTCTTTCTACTGCATTGAGGATGTGTAATATCCTAATAAGGAGTTCTCTGCCTTTGTGCTCTGGCCTGCGTGGGCGCAATCTCTAGTTCCCCTTTCCAGGCCTTGGAGGAAACTCTTATCTCTCTTTGCCTTTTTCCTGTTTTGCCATTATCTTGCAAGTTGACAGTTTTACGAGTGACCACTCCCCTTTGTACTTTCCCAAGCCAGCTGCTATACAGAAAGTTGTAAACATGTTGTCACATAATGCTGACCATCTCCTTATCAGAAGCTAACCCATGACTGGCCTTGGATGAACTTCCTTTAATTAACTGAACAACAGGATGGGACTATGGTGGGGGACCCAATGAGCCCATTCTGTCTCTTGTAGGGAGCTGTAATGCCCCTCCCCCTTTGTATATCCTTGCTGCTTTACCAATTACCAAGTATAACCAATTATATGTTTTGTTTTGACTTGCTACTGTACTCTTTCATGATACTGAGTTCTTTCTACTGCATTGAGGATGTGTAATATCCTAATAAGGAGTTCTCTGCCTTTGTGCTCTGGCCTGCGTGGGCGCAATCTCTAGTTCCCCTTTCCAGGCCTTGGAGGAAACTCTTATCTCTCTTTGCCTTTTTCCTGTTTTGCCATTATCTTGCAAGTTGACAGTTTTACGAGTGACCACTCCCCTTTGTACTTTCCCAAGCCAGCTGCTATACAGAAAGTTGTAAACATGTTGTCACATAATGCTGACCATCTCCTTATCAGAAGCTAACCCATGACTGGCCTTGGATGAACTTCCTTTAATTAACTGAACAACAGGATGGGACTATGGTGGGGGACCCAATGAGCCCATTCTGTCTCTGTGTCTTGTGAGCTAACTCCACCCCTGACTTTCCTTTATATAAAGCAATGTTAATTGAATTATTTCAGAGCATCTTGTTGTACTGTTGGTCATTCCTTGTGAGTTTCAATGCAACTTTGCTGTCCTCAAGCTTGAGTACTCGAGTTCCAATAAATATATCCGTTGCTCCTTTCTTCTGAGTCTTTGAGTCCCAAGTCCTAAGTCCTCGTTCTCGGCAACAGTCTGGGCAGTCCGGGACGCGGTCCCAGGCAAGGGAGTGGTGAGAGACCAGCTGGCAATTGATCCGGGTCAGGTGAGCTGTGGTTTTCTTTTGTTTTTTCCTTTTTAGCCCGGGGGTCAGTCCAAATTGTAACCCACTCTCTCTTGCTCGGTCGCCGTACGTTCCGTTCCCTGCTCATACCTGTTCCACGAACCTAAATTTAATTACGGACCGCTTGGGTCCTGGAGCAACTGATTGTTTATGGACTCGTTAGGGTAACGTTACGTAAGGAGAAGTGCCCCACGTTGGGCGCCTGAGGTTAAGGGGTAATAGATCTCTGGGTTGTGAGGGTAAGGATAAGGGCGGCGTCCCGAACCGAGGCCTACCCGGGAGACGTTGGAATTTTAAGTAAGATCAGAACTATTATACGGGCGTAGGACGCCAGGAAAGTGCAGTAAGGGTAGGATAGACGGCTGTGTAGGCGGGCGAGCCTCTCAGGAGAGTAGGTAGCGCGGCCGTACCACGCGAGGCGGGCGAACCTCACGAGTACAAGACTGCGAGCCTCTCAGAGTTAGGTAGACGGCTGTAAACGCGAGGCGGGCGAACCTCACGAGTACAAGGCTACGTCGGTAAACTAAATTTTCCTAGGATGGGTAACAGTATGGGTAATAAGACAGTAAAGGCAGGTGAACCGCTTAGACATACCCCAGCATTTTTTATGTTTAAGAGGTATGGCTATGCTGCTGTGAGACCAGGGAAGTCATGGGTTGCATTGACGAAGGATTTAGGAGAACCGTGGCCCGAAGGAGGGTCTTTTGCGCTGGAAAAATTGGACGTATTGTATGAGACATTAGAAAAGTTCGAACAGGCCACGAAACACTTTCCGCCTGACTATTGGAAAGTCTTTGGCTGGTGGAAGGAAGAAGCGATGAAGCGACACGCAAAGTCGAAACAGGCCAGCTTGGCCGGTGAGGTAACAAAACTCAAGGGTCTGAGGAAACAGGCGAATAAAGAGCAGGATGAAGCGCTTAAGGAAATAGAGAGGCAGGCCAACGCGCGACTGATGCCGCTCGTTGAAAAACCAGACCCCGCGAGAGGGGAGGCAGTGACCAATCTACCCTCCCCAGCCCCAGTCCTAAGCTCTGTCCCAGGGTTTCAGGCACCACCTATCCTTTCTGCGCCCCCGCTACCACCTCCCTATAACCCCGCTACCATCGCGCCCCAGATACCCCAGAACCACCCGAGCCAGGGAAGGCCGTTTGCACAACTCGGGGCTAACGGAATAGATGACGGGACCGACATCGCAGGGTTCCCGCCACCGATAGGACCGGATGGGTTATACCCCTCACTGGTAGGTTGTAAGGGGAAAAGGACCTCACAAACTACCCCATCGGAATGTCAGGAAAAAGAGGAAAAGAAAACATTGTGCCCTGTACAAGTTATCGGGGTTGACGCAGCAGGTCATGGGGTTCGGGAAAGAGTACCATGGAAAGAATCCTCTTTAACTGTAATGCGGGAAAGGATTCAACATTTGCTTATTGAGGATCCGCGGCAGATAGTGCCGACCATGTCGAATTGGTTTATGGCTGGCGAGTGCGACTATAGAGACATAACTCATA
Source organism: Myxine glutinosa (assembly GCF_964187855.1). NCBI lineage: Eukaryota > Metazoa > Chordata > Myxini > Myxiniformes > Myxinidae > Myxine > Myxine glutinosa. Next base: position 54,210 of record NW_027617424.1, read on the forward strand.
TGGGAGTATCCGTGCTCCCACCCAAAGTATGGGAAAGGGCTAGACAAAGAGCACACTGGCCGCACGACGACCCAAGGGCGGTGGGTGCAATCCCCCGGATAACACTAGTACAATGGGACGCACTGAAGCTCCGGCTGCTGGGTGCCATCGAGCATGCGCTGTTGCCAGCAGGAGGTCCGGATTGGGGAAAAATTGGGGCCATAAAACAAAAGGCAGGAGAACCAATTGGAGAGTACCGAGAAAGGTTGGAAAAGGCCATTGCGCGCTGGGGAGGACTGGGTCCGATGCAGCTGGGAGGGCTACCCCAACCATTGGTAAATCAATATCTAATCGAGGGGCTTCGGCCGGTGTTAAAGAAACAGGTACAGACCGTCCTCTTCGGCTGGAAGGGAATGACAACCAACGAATTATGCGACAAACTGGAACAATGCCCGGGCTCCTCCCTAGAGGAGAAGAAGGATATTAAGGAGGAAATATTGCAAATGTTTGTCCAAGAGAAACGGGCTCAATTTAATCAGAATAAAAAGGGGGATCAGAGTCAGAACTACATACACGAACAGTGCCAGAAGTGGGGACCTGTTCGAGGTCCAGAGGAACATAGGAGGAGTTGTTATCCTCTTTTCTATAAGGGCCAATTCCCCAACGGAGAGTGGATCCACAACGAAAATGAGAACTGCGACGGTTGTACTGAGGAAGATTTTGGACTAATTAATATGAACGAGGTGAAACAACAATGGACAATACCACCCCCTCTTCCCCCTCCTCCTCAAACCCCTCAAACTTGGACTGTGCAAGGGCCCCCTCCCCAAAATTGGTATCCACCAAGACCCCTTCTCCAAAACCCCGGACCACCCCCCAATAGTGGGATGCAGAACGGACCAAGGGGGAACTGGGCCCCGCCTCGGGGTCCGCCGCAGTGGCAACCAGTGAACCAGTCACATTGGGGGCCGCCAGAACGCCGGCAGGGCGGAAGGGGCGCTGTAGAGGGACGACCTATGCCCTCCGCACCACCGGTTCCGCAGGAACCGTGCCATTATTGCAAGCAGATGGGACACTGGATACGTGATTGCCCAAAGGCTCGTAAGGGGTTTCAGCCCCAATACAATAGAGGGGCCTACTGACGGGACGCTGGCGAGTCGCCCAAGGAGTGTCCTCTCTTGACCATGACACCGGCAGAGGAACCAACCATGATGTTGGACGTGGAGGGAAGACAATTAGAATTTCTCGTAGATACGGGCGCGACTCGCAGCACAATTAACAAGGGGCAATTGCCCTCTTTGCGCCCGACGGCCAGGAACGTTCAAATACTGGGTGTTTCGGGTTTACCCCAAGCGCTTCCTATTTCGGAGGAAGTGCGAGTAACATGCGGCCCGCTGGAGGCTAAACATGCATTTTTGATGACCACTACCGCCCCGACCAATTTGTTGGGACGGGATTTATTGTGCCGCTTGGGCTGTCAGATCTCATGTACCGAGGAGGGAGTTTTCGTAGACGTCGCGGAATCTAAACGCGACTTGGTAATGACGGCATTGTCTCGGCCCGGCCCCACCGTGTATTGGTGGCGCATGGATGAAGGGGCTCTGGCTACCTGGACGCATATCATAGATAATGTGTGTTTGGACAACGCAGTTCTGCGAGATTGGCTACAACTGCACGAAATTTCGATAAAAACCTTAAAGGATAGTCCACCCCATTGCACTGCGTACTATGATGCAACGGGCGACGACGAGAATTATCGAGAAAAGGTTAAGGAGAAGCTGGGCGAGCGCACGCCTCTGCACTTGTCACGGATGTGGATCGGCCGCGAGGGAATAGGAATCGAGGCAGTCCTAACCTCGAGTCAGCGTGCATTGACCCGATACCCCGAAGGAGCGGCCGCCCATGTTACCCTCACTACTGCCAAGGGGTGGCCGCCGGAAAGTGTAGGTTGGATGGTAGGGAGGTTACGTGAAGTTCCCCTACAAGGTTATCGGAGTAAGAAGGGCCGTTGGACTTTGAAACGGCTCCAAAATGGCGAAGGGTTCTCAATTGACTTCAAGACACAACGGAGGGATGGAACGTTCGAAGCAACAGAGTTGCCTCCTAAGGGCACCTATGCCATGAGGGCAGTGCTGACGGACCCGGGTGAGTCAGATTACCTCCTAGCGGAGGTGCCAGACAATTTATGGCCCAAAAGCGACGGTGAGGTTGGACGGATGCGAGACGCCGAACCTCTAGTGATAGCAGTGCAGCCGGGGATGCGCTTGCCAAATGTAAAACAGTATAAGCTACGACCTGAGGCCGACGTAGGCATAGCACCAGTGATTCAATCCCTAGTGGAACAGAAGATTATCGTGGAAACTAACAGCCCATGTAATACACCAATTTTGCCAGTTAAAAAGCCGTCAAAGGACAAATGGAGGTTTGTACAGGATTTAAGGGAGGTGAACAAGGTGATACAGGGCATACACCCACTAGTTCCAAACGGAGAAACCCTCATGATGTCAATTCCACCGGATGCAACATACTTCACGGTCATCGACCTTTGTTCTGCGTTTTTCTCTGTGCCCATCGCGCCTGAGTCACAATACTTGTTCGCTTTCACCCATAGGGGGCGCCAGTATACTTGGACAGTACTACCTCAGAGGTTTTCAGATAGCCCCACTCTGTTTTCCCGGGCGCTGCACCGCGACCTGGCGGATGTGGAATTGAAGGGAGGGTCAGTGTTGCTGCAATACGTTGACGATTTGTTGATTTGCTCCCCTTCAAAGGAGGCGTGCGAAATGGATTCTTTGGCCCTATTAAAGGCCTTGGCGGCCAAAGGCCACAAAGTAGGCAGACCAAAACTTCAGTTTGTGCGGCAGGTTGTAACTTACTTGGGACACGCCATTTCGCATGGAAAACGAGAATTGGATGCTGGACGGGTGACCGCTATCATGGAGCTGCCTCGCCCTCGCTGGCAACGACAAATGCTGCGCTTCCTAGGTATGACGGGTTACTGCCGCACTTGGATACTTGATTTTGCGCTGCTGGCTAAACCACTGTACGAGGCGACCAAATCAAATGCCCCGGACCTATTGATATGGACGGATGAATTGAGGCGATGTTTTGACGGGCTGAAACAGGCGCTGGTTACGGCACCGTCATTAGGACTCCCGGATTATGCGAAACCATTTACCCTTTACACTCACGCCGTGGGAGGTTTCGCCCAGTCAGTTTTGACACAGACCCATGGGGATAAGGAGCGGCCGGTGGCCTACTTTAGTAAAAAGTTAGACCCGGTCGAACAAGGGTTTCCAGTGTGCTTGCAAGCCGTGGCAGCGGCCAGGTACGCAGTAGAAAGAACAGCGGACATTGTTATGGGACACCCAGTAACGCTACGGGTACCACATTGCGTCACTTCGCTGTTGTCACAGCGAAGCACACAGCATTTGTCTAACACTAGATTAATGCAATACGAATCCGCACTGATCACTGCAGCCAACATCACGATCGAACGTTGCACGACGCTCAACCCAGCCTCACTGATGCCCACTCCTGAGGAGGGCGAACCTCATGTGTGCACCGACGTTGTGCAGCTAGTCTCCACGGTGCGATCGGATCTAAGGGACAATCCCTTAGAATATCCCGACTGTACATATTATGTCGATGGATCAGCTAGGCGCGCATGGGACGGGTCTCTGTTGTCCGGGTACGCCGTGTGCTCGGATAGCGAAACGGTAGAAAGCGGGCGTCTTCCACCTACATTTTCCGCACAGCAGGCGGAGCTGTGCGCCTTGACCAGAGCGTGCAGCTTGGCGGAAGGCCTTGCCGTCAACATTTACACAGATTCGGCCTACGCTCACGGCGTAGTCCACGATAAAGGAGCCATCTGGAAGATGAGAGGTTTTCTCACATCTGCCGGTTCAGTGATAAAGAACGGCGCGCTGGTAGAAGGGCTCCTCCGAAGCATTTTACTTCCCCGCGCTATCGCGGTAATTAAGTGTCGTGGCCACCAAAGGGCGGACACTGACGTTGCCCGGGGCAACGCAAGGGCGGACGAGGCGGCAGGAAAGGCCGCCAACCAACAGATAGAACGCAACATGCCGATGGTGACACGAGCACAGAAGACAGCCGCACAGATTACTGACATACCGACTGCGGGACCACCCGCCACACCAACTAAGGACGATATCATAAATTTGCAAAATGCTGCACCGACGGCCGAACACGAGGTCTGGCTCAAACGAGGAGCGATACGCCCTGGGCCAGGGGAAATGTGGACCCTTGATGAAAAACCTATAGCACCCCAGGCTTTACTGCCCTGGCTGGCACGCATGGCTCATCAGAATGGTCATGTGTGCCAGAGGGGGGTGATGGGACAGATAGACTACACTTGGGCAGCGCCAGGACTGTCACGGATTGTATCCGAAGTGTGCCGATCGTGTGTGGTCTGCCAGCAACACAATAGAGGGGCGCCACCGAGACATGCACATGATGGGGGACGACCCCCGCCTAGTGGGCCGTTCGCAACTATTGAGTTCGATTTTACAGAATTGGAACCAAGCATGTCGTTTCGCTATGTGTTGGTAATCGTAGATACGTTCACCAAATGGGTCGAAGCATACCCATGCGTCAAATCCGATGCTCCGACAGTAGTGAAGCGTCTCGTGCGGGATTTTATGTGCAGATTTGGCATTCCCCAGATAATTTCGTCAGATCAAGGAGGCCATTTCACGGCGCAGGTGGTTAAGGGCATTCTGAAGGCGTTGGGCGTTAAACAATCCTTCCATTGCGTCTACCACCCACAGTCCTCAGGACTTGTGGAACGAACGAACAAGACTTTAAAGAATAAACTAGCGAAACTTTGCGCAGACACAGGCTTGAGGTGGCCAGAGGCTCTTCCGCTTGCATTGATGAGCATTCGTTCCACCCCGGGTCGCACTACGGGCCTTTCCCCCCACGAAATATTAATGGGACGACCTATGAGCTTGCCCGTTTCAGCACCAACAGACATGTCCACCCTTGCTTTGCCAGTAATGGATGACATGCTTTTGAGATTTTGCATAGGCTTGTCGAATGTGGCACGCAGCATCCATGCTCGAGTACGAGAGGCGCTGCCTGAACCAATAGGCCACGCCATCCACAACTTTCAGGCCGGCGACTGGGTGCTCGTGAAGCACTTCACCCGCAAGGCTGCTTTGGAGCCACGGTGGAAGGGACCATTCCAGGTGCTACTGGTCACACCGACGGCAGTCTTCTGCGAGGGTAAACCTTCGTGGATCCACGCCACCCATTGTAAGTTGTCCATCCCCGCACCACAAGCCACACAAGACACCGCACCTCACATTGCTGCAGACACCACACCTCACACCGCTGAAGACAATGCACCGTCTAGGGCACCACAGTCTCCTAAGGGCGGCGATGACGGTCATGATGATGGGAATTCTGGGCAGCTGCCTAACAAACCCCGCCAAGGATAGGCTTCTGCAGTTTAACCCACTGAGAGAGGATCTCCCCAAATACCCAGGACACGACAACTACACGTTATTTAAACTTTACTCCGTCAAATACATAACGGCTCCCCGGGGACAGGGGATAGTAGTACATTGCTGTGAGTTGGAGACACATTTCAAGTGGTTATCTGTAAGATGGATGGAAGCCATGGTGGTACATAATGGGACACCACAGGCACGCATGACAACCCCACGCATAGTCTTAACTAAGGTTAGGCAGGTGGAAAATGGAAGGTTTACTGGGACCGTGAATAGTCACGCCGCCGCAGGATATCAATGGGGCACGGGCATCGACAATACTACTCTCCTACTGTCGCATGCCCTCGTCGGCCCACACACCACGATAATACTTGAATGTGGAATATGGCCCCCGCGCACGCTGATTAGAAGGAACAAAAAGAGGGGAGATACCCAACACCAAATCCGGCCTAGTTGTGCCGCCTACGTCATTAAACCCCCTCCTGCCCAGGAAGTAAGAAGGAAGCCAGAGGAGAACACATACTGGAAGGTCGCACGGCATATGGCCACAGTACAGAATAGGACACAGTGTTGGATGTGTATGCACCTTCCCCGCACCAGCACAGCAGGCATACCAATGGTAGTGTTACCCCTATCACTCAATGATTTGTGCTCGAAGCCACTAGATACCAAATGCATTAGTACAACCCTGACAAGCCAAGGTTCTGACGGAACTGCGTGTAAACGAGTTTTCCAGTATTCACCCCCCATCCAGTCCCAACACTTTGAGGAACGTCCGGCGCCGGTCTGGGTTAAACCGGCTAGGGGGGCCCTCTGCTTAGAAGGAAAGGGCCAAGTAATGGTAGGCAAATCCGTGTGTAGAGATACCCTTCCCGCGGACCCGAGAAAAGGGAAACACACGCTCCTAGTGAACGTTACAAGCTCGCCCTTGCATAACCTCACACACCTCCAGTTGGCATGGAAAGGGGAAAACGGGACAAACACTATCCCAGGTCTTCTCACTTGCATGACCACCCATTTAGTGGCCCCGCACGGGACCATGTTTGTATGCGGGAATAAAGCTTACCCGTATTTACCTGATAATTGGGGAGGAATTTGCTATTTAGGATCAGTTTTCCCAGAGATGGAAATGCGACAGCACTTGCATAATACCACCGCACTCATAAGGACACAACGAAGCACCTATTGGCACGACGACGACACCACTACTTTACACGGCGCTGATTGGGAGAAAGCCGTTAGTTTCTTCTTCCCATGGGCTGGGACGGTCATGAACAGTTACCGCATTGACAAAATTGCGTTAATCTTAGAAACTGTGGCCAACGCCACCGCTACAGCACACGACGAAATGTTGGACACAGTTGTCCATCTGCGTACAATGGTTATGCAAAATAGGGTTGCATTAGATATGCTATTGGCAGAACGAGGAGGGGTATGTGGGATAATTGAGGGTAAATGTTGCACTTTTATTCCTGACCCCTCACAGGGTGTCAGTGCTGCTATTATAACGTTAAGGGAAAGCGCTCACTCATTGACAAGGGATCGATTGGATCGGGAAGCCTCCCACCAGTGGCTTACCGACTGGTTCAAGGGGTGGACAGGCACTATTGTAAAGTGGGTACTAACCGCCTTGGCAATAGTCCTTGGAATCGTGGTTTGTTGTGTAATAATCAAGGCTTTAGTCCTTGCGTGTGTGAGGAAGTTTTCCACAGGATGGACACTGAAGACGACAACAGAAAGGGCCATGGTGATGCTTGAAAAGCTGACCGTGGGTCCAGAGGACACACTGGCCGTCGACGTGACTGCAGACCGCGGATCCTGGAACGACGACCCGGACGAGCCACTGGGCCGCGACAATGAGATCTCCGCTTCCGAAGATTGTTCTTCCATTGTTGATATTACCGATAATGACGTCGAGTACACTTATGCGGACCTCGAAGCATTTCAGGCTACCAGGAGGCCGTTTAAACTGGGCCCCGACACGTCGGAAGAAGAAATCGACGATTTCCTGAAGGATTCCTCTCGTTTCTTCACGATATGCCATGCCGTGGCTATGACTATGGGCCGTCCACTCCGCAGGCCTACGCCACCTGAAAATAATGTTACTGATGATGTTACCAATGATGATGTGGGCCACTTGCGAGGGTCCCCGGCTGATGTTTATGTTTCAATGCAGGCTCTGCCTCTCCATGTTTCACGAGCTCACCTTTATGTCTCACAAGCCCACAGTGAGTCAAACGCCACTGACCCAGTTCGGGATTTGGACCCAGCTGTGAACCCAAGCCCGGATGGAGAGGAACTCGATCGTGAAAATACTCTGAGTTCCGAGTCTGATTGTTTTGGAGATTCGCCCTTGAATAACAGCGAAGCAAGCAGCATCGCCTCGGACGATCTCGACTTTGACCCAAAGGAAGTTTCTCTCCCACCTTTGGATCGTTATGCTTTATTTCATGGCCATAGGTTTGAGCCACCTGATACTGACGATGTTGTGTCTTCCCCAGATCACCAGCACGTAAGAGACCTCATGAACATGAATATCGATTGAGCGCTGAAGATCGACAAGGATTTCACTTGGGGAAGCCTGGGCGAGCTCCAGTTGGGGAGGAGTCCGGCTGCACCTCTGTGGTCCAAGGGTGGGTCGGAGATCTTCCTGGGTGTGGACCCCGGTGGAACCAGAGGTCTTCGTTGTGGATTTGGCGCGCTATTCGATCTTCATGTCTCTACGGTCTCACCTCATACACCCATCTACACCCGACTTACATCATACATCCACTTACACCCACTTGCACCCACACACCCGCGGATCAGCCTGCTGGGTTCGTTGTGCGGTACTGGGTACGGGACATGCTCACTGGGCTGCATTCGTGTGGTACGTTACGTTTAGTTACACTCTCTCTCTCTCCCACCTCTTTTGGTGGATTTTGTGTGCCATTTGATCACTCTGCTTTTACGGCCTTACATTGCATACTCACATACAGACGCGAATCATCCTACTGAGTTTGTGTGGTGCTTTGGTACGGGACATTCTTACGGGGCTGCCTTCGCGTGATATGTTGAATGATTTTTCTGTTTTTGTTTGAAATAAAGGCCTTTGATTGGCTCGTAGATAACTTTGTATCTTAGATCCAAAAGGGCGGTATGTAGGGAGCTGTAATGCCCCTCCCCCTTTGTATATCCTTGCTGCTTTACCAATTACCAAGTATAACCAATTATATGTTTTGTTTTGACTTGCTACTGTACTCTTTCATGATACTGAGTTCTTTCTACTGCATTGAGGATGTGTAATATCCTAATAAGGAGTTCTCTGCCTTTGTGCTCTGGCCTGCGTGGGCGCAATCTCTAGTTCCCCTTTCCAGGCCTTGGAGGAAACTCTTATCTCTCTTTGCCTTTTTCCTGTTTTGCCATTATCTTGCAAGTTGACAGTTTTACGAGTGACCACTCCCCTTTGTACTTTCCCAAGCCAGCTGCTATACAGAAAGTTGTAAACATGTTGTCACATAATGCTGACCATCTCCTTATCAGAAGCTAACCCATGACTGGCCTTGGATGAACTTCCTTTAATTAACTGAACAACAGGATGGGACTATGGTGGGGGACCCAATGAGCCCATTCTGTCTCTGTGTCTTGTGAGCTAACTCCACCCCTGACTTTCCTTTATATAAAGCAATGTTAATTGAATTATTTCAGAGCATCTTGTTGTACTGTTGGTCATTCCTTGTGAGTTTCAATGCAACTTTGCTGTCCTCAAGCTTGAGTACTCGAGTTCCAATAAATATATCCGTTGCTCCTTTCTTCTGAGTCTTTGAGTCCCAAGTCCTAAGTCCTCGTTCTCGGCATATATATATCTATATCTATATCTATATATATATATATATATATATATATATATATATATATATATATATATATATCCATATATATAAAGCAGTAAAGTATGTTTGTTTGTTTGTCCTCTTATAACTCAAGAACTACTCATCGCAGAGAAAAACCAAAGGCATATTCGGAATCAGTACGTCTCAGAGCAACTACAGCACACCTTAAATTTAAAAAAACTTTGGGTTTTAAAATTAGCATATTAGCGCAGAAGCGCTAGCAGAAGAGGGAGGGAATCGAAGGGAGGGAGCGCAGCGCTTCCTCTAGCGCTTTGCAGCGCTAGCGCTTCTGTTAGCGTAATGGTGCACAGGCGGTTCTCACTCTTGCGCATGCGCAAATGCGCTGTTCCGATGCTTCATGTTCCTGCAAAGACTTTGGCGCATGCGGAAATGACGACACATGGGCCACTGTATGTTCGTATAATACGTACGCGCTTTGATGGGTGGGGCGTATGGCGTTCATGGAATGGTCGAATGCGGAAGTGCTTGAAGCCATTGCGAGCGACTCGCACGATCTCTTGTCATGGTCCACAAGATTATCACAGAGACGTGCAGCTTCCAGCATTACGAGATATGATCGAGACCTAACTTTTGAGACCAGTCCCAGCCTTCTAGGCCCCTTGGTTGGTTCAGACGACCCCGACAAAGGACGTGTTGGATTTTATCGCGAGCCGATTCGAGCGCCGACGTGCCGGCGAACAAAACCAGTCATATCTTTTTAACGCGTGGTTCGATTTTTACAAAATAAACTTTTTCTTGAAGGGCTGAACCGTGCGCTCACAACGATACCGAGTTCGACCCTGGGAGAGCCGTTTTGCGCCGGCAAAGGCGCCTTGTTTTCCGTGATGACCATGTTGTGCTGCATAGATTACCATAAATTATAATATATTACCGGCGGCGCGTTCCGTGACGTCACGGCTCACTTAATTGCAATTATCTCTGGGATTCCTTGGCCGAATCGTACCAACTTATATATATATAAAGCAGTAAAGTATGTTTGTTTGTCCTCTTATAACTCGAGAACTACTCATCCCAGAGAAAAACCAAAGGCATATTCGGAATCAGTACATCTCAGAGCAACTACAGCACACCTTAAAGTTTAAAAAACTTCGGGTTTTAAAATTAGCGTATTAGCGCAGAAACGCCAGCAGAAGAGGGACGGAATCGAAGGGAGGGAGCGCAGCGCTCCCTCTAGCGCTTCGCAGCGCCAGCGCTTCTGTTAGCGTAATTAGCATATTTCGGAACGTTAATTTTTCAACTTCATTATTCGGAATCAGTACGTCCCAGAGAAACTTCATAATGTTAATTTTTCAACTTCATCCGATTGACATGGGACCAACGGCATGTGACAGAGAGTGAAACATACATGCTACATTTCCCTCCTTCCTCTCCCCCCTCCCCCCGTTCCCCCTCCCTCCTGTTCCCCTCCCCTCCTCTTCCCCCCTTCCCCCTCCTCCTCCCCCCTCCCCCCCGTTCCCATCCCCTCCTCTTCCCCCTCCCCTCCTCCTCCCCCGCCCGGCAATGCCGGGTACTTCTGCTAGTATATATATACACATACACACACACACACACATACACACACACACACACACACACACACACACACACTTCTTGTTTTTTTAATTTTTGTTCCTCACAATTCTTTCTCTTATGATTTTCATATCTTATTTCTCTTATTTAATTATTATTTTAAAATGCATTTAATTAATTGTACAGTATCGGTTGTTCCTAAACTTAAATATAAATAATTTAAAGGATTGCTGTAAATGATGTTAATTTCACAACATCCCATATTCAACTTTATTTAAATTGGAAACCTCAAAACATAGTTCCCTTACCTAAAGCAAGAACATTAACCTGCTAGCAATTGACTCGTTTCCCGACTGCATGGATCATCAGCTGGGCATCGTGATGTGTGCATATACATACACACACACACACACACACACACACACACACACACACACACACACACACACACACACACACACACACACACACACACACACCTTGCCCTGGTTCCTTGTTTGTAAAGCACCAGGATAACAGTTTATATCTGTGTCGAGGTTCGAGCCCTGGAACGGTACCTGCAGGAGCGTGTGCACACAGCTCGGCGGTTGGACGATCCGTGCAGACCGAAAACTCTCATGAATTGTGATTTCATGTGTAGTTCATAATTTGCTTCCATTGTGAGTACAAACACCTTAGATACATCCTGTGTTGTAATATCCCAAGTGATGTATTTGGGTTTGTTTGAAATGTAAATGTGTGTTTGGTATTTTCTGCTTTGTTGGACCATTCAGCTTCACCTGGCATTGATTTACCAACAAATTGAGGAGATACAAATCGGGTATTATCAGCAATTTGGTTTCTAGTATCCACCTCATCTTCAGGAAGGGATCACAGTACATGGATCAAACTGTTCAACTTTTTCAGAGTTTTGTCCCAAGTTCTCTTTTCCGGATCGTCACCAAACCCCGGTCCTAAAAGCCTGTTCTTCCGCTCTTTCACTCCCTCTCTCTGTTCCCTTCACCCTCTCTTTTGCTCAAGGTCATCTTCCATCTGCTTGGAAATCTGCCAACATCACCGCTTTGCACAAAAAAGGTGCAAAAACAGATCCCAGCAACTACAGACCAATCAGCCTTCTCCCAATTATCAGCAAAGTCATGGAATCCATCATTGCTTCAGATATGAAATCTTTCCTCTTCTCCAATGGATTGATCTCTGATCATCAATTTGGTTTCAGACCTGGACACTCTACTCTGGACATGCTGCTTCTGCTTTCTCAACAATGGATGGAGGTCCTCAATGCCAAACAGGAAATTAGAGCAGTCTCCCTTGACATATCACGTGCCTTCGATACAGTCTGGCACCCCGCGCTGCTCACCAAACTCTCCTCTTTTGGTATCAATGGAAATCTCCACGCATGGCTGGCGGACTTCCTCTCTAGTCGTAGTCAACGTGTGGCCCTGAATGGGTTTCTCTCATCTCCTCTTCCTGTTCAGGCTGGAGTTCCACAAGGCAGTGTTCTGGGCCCTGTGCTTTTTCTGGTCTTCATCAATGATCTCTCTGACTCTCTTGAAAATCCTCTGTATCTCTTTGCTGATGACTCTACTCTCTGTCGCTCCATTCTTCATCCCTCAGATCGGCAGTCTGCTGCCTCGTCACTCTCTGCAGACCTGGACAAAATCACAGACTGGGCAAACAAGTGGAACATGTCTTTCAATCCTGACAAATCTCAAACTCTTACGATGTCTCTCCGAAAAGACCGACTGGACAACCCTCCCATCCACTTTCTGAATAATCCTCTCCAAGAAGTTCTGTCACTCAAGCTTTTGGGTCTCACTATCTGCCATGATCTTTCCTGGGAAAACCACATTTCAAATCTGGCCTCCAAAGCCAGTCGCCGACTGGGCATCCTCCGTCATGCGAAGTCCTTCCTTGGCACACCTGAGCTCCTCACCACATACAAGGCTTTAATCCGCAGCTCAATGGAATACTGCTCTCCCCTCTGGGCTGGTGCTCCTGCCTCACACCTAGCTCGTCTTCACACTGTTGAAACCAAAGCATTCAGAATCATTGGAATCTCCCGCGATAAAGCTAACTCCAAGGGCCTCTCACTCACTCACCGCAGGCAGGTTGGTGGTCTTTCCGTCTTCTACCGACTCCTCTCTGGCCTTGCCCCCCCAGCTCTCTCTGGGCTCTGTTCCGCAAATATTCCTACAGGTCGCACAAGATCTGCCTGCAACCCTCTTATGGTCAAACTGCCAAAATCAAGACTCTCTGCTCACCTTCACTCCTTCATTCCTCTTTTCTCCCACCTCTGGAACAAACTCCCTCACTCTCTTCAATCCCACTCCACCCTCCAGGTCTTTAAAACAGCTGTTCACCACCATCTCTTATCTTCCCCCATCCAAAACCTTGATCTTTTCTACCCCCGCTAATTTCACCCCAATTCCACTTTTTTGAAATACCAACTTCTGTCCTGGAAGTCATTGGTGTCCTTGTGTTTTATACTTCTCCCTCCCCCCCCTCCCCCCTTCCCACGCCTCCTCCCCCCAAGCCCTCTCCCTTCCACACATCTCCCTGCTCTCAAATGTTGTGTTTGTGTGCTTCCCCTTCTCTCCCCATCTTGTCTTCCGCTCCCTCTTTTTATATATTTTGTTTGTCTGGTTGATTTGTTTGTGAAGTAAATGTTAGCTCTTTCAAGAGCCTCGATTCAGTATACAAAAAAACTAAAAAAATAAAAAAATGTATGGCCAGGCTCGACACCCGCTGGCACAGGATTTGCGCTATTCAAGACAGTACGGCTCTGCAGTACACAGATGATCTGCTCCATGACGCCTTTATAACGGGTCTGCAGTCTTCTACCATGAGACAACGTTTGCTCGAGAAATAGACGCTAACTTATCAAGAAGCCTTCGACCAGGCTCGGGTGCTGCAGTCGGATCAAGCCATATCCGACACTTATGGTCGACCCTTCACGGCTGCTGGTGCTACTGCTCACGACACGACTCGTACGCACGACCACGGCGACCTGGAAGTTGACGCCGGGTGAGCGCCTGCTCGAGTGGCCACTTGATGCACAGTGTAACTTATTAATTGGCACTGGTAACTTATTAATTAACCTGGTAACGAAGCAGATACATTTTACATGCAAACTCTGTGAAAGACGAGTTTGTAAATGAGTGTCAGGAATGCGCCCGAACATGATAATCTCTTGTCCACCTGGTCACAGCCCCTGGCTGAAGCACCCCCCTATCGTTTGGTAAACGGAACTCACAACAGGAGGGGAGAGAGCTGATACCAGGACTTGGTACATGCATGACCTCGGGGCATTAGCGGAGAGGGGATTAAGTCCAGTTTGTCCATATAAACGAGAGCAAACGTGGAGTCGACAGAACTTGCTACCAGAAGCTCTGACCAACGGGAGTGGCAGAGGAACATCAGCCGAACGAGAAGGACCATGCGAAATGAGTTAACCTGATCCATTATATTATGCGGTATTATTTGGTAAATGGAATGAAGTGAATAACCAGTTAATAAACCAGACCTTTTGTAAACCTGTGTCCGGTCATTGGAGTCCTGTGAGTCTCTCAGCTACAAATTCCCCTACAATTTGGAGGCACCGCTGACATCAACTGGACACAAACAAGTCTTTAAAAGGTGAGTGTGTCTTGTTTTTGGTCCAGTATGATTTACGAACTTGGGAATAGTTATGTTGTATATACATGGAGGATTTGTGTGGGACTTGCGATTGTCCATAGGTGATACAAGGATGAAACGTGTTAAATGATTCTATTTATTCGTGTTTTCCTAAATGATTTCTGTAAATACGTATTTTTGCGCTGGTCATTAAGGGTCTTACTGTGACCTGGGAGCAAACGGAGCAAGCGTGCACCTTGCGACCATTTGCTTCCAGGACGTGTAAGGCCGGTACACTCGTTCACAAATGCCGCATTACACGTATAAAGTACTTCTTTTTTTTGCACTTGTTCAAAGCACTCGACTTGCTCGGCGAGCGAGCGACTTGCTCGGCGCTCGGCGAGCGACAGGGAACCGGGAAAGGGAATTATATTTATATATATATATTTTTACCTCATTCCAATTTATGGTATTGCGACAAAAAGGCTTATATCTTTGGAAACGACTGGTCGGATTTAGACAAATTAAAACTCGTTCGATCAACAAATAAATTCATGACAGACAATCCCACCTCATGCCGGTCCAGAATTACTGTGAAAGATGGCGATTGGATAAAAATTGCATACCAACACTCCCTCACTGTCCCTCATTGTCCCTCATGTCCATTCCGGCACCCTGTCTCTTGCTCCCACTCTTTTTCCCTCCCTTTACTTCCCATTGGCGGACGTTTTGCGAGAAGAAAAGCGTTTTGCAGGACGCTTCCAGGAAACAAATAAGTGCTGTTTTTTTTTTTTGACGAAATTTGCCAGATAAATAGCATGGGTGACACAGAACCAGTGCTGTTGTTTTTTTTTGACGAAATTTGCCAGATAAATAGCATGGGTGACACGGAACCAGTGCTGTTGTTTTTTTTGACGAAATTTGCCAGATAAATAGCATGGGTGACACGGAACCAGTGCTGTTGTTTTTTTTAACAAAAAATAATTCTGTATTATTTAGTTAACCAGTTTGTGTGAAACCTCAACCTAAATAAAAAAATTGATCTGCTTGGTGTTAGTTTAAGGGCTGTTCCAAATTTATCCTGATTATGAGAGATAATTACAGGAAATGTGTACTGTTCTTGTTTGGTGATTATGAGACAAAAACAGCAGAGTGGGAATTGGCAGACAATGGAACAGCTAGCGACGAGTGTTTGTGAGTAACAACCACCCTCTGGTCGAGGCTCATAGAAGGGGTGATGCTTACTGATTCGGCACGCTTACAATAGGTGTTAATGGTGGGATGTCAGAGGTTTTGGTGTGGGTTAATGTTCACACTGTTTTGGAAAATAATGCTCGATGCAACATGATCCTAAAAAGAACCCATCCCTACATCGACAGATCAGGAAGGGAAGGAATGGAAAATTTGTTAAGGTTTGAAATTAATCGGACAAGTGGGTCCCAAGGTATGGTCACCGTACTCGCAAGCCGTTCGCTTTGGCTCTGCGAATGGACCAAACCATTTCATGTAAATAGAGGGGGGGTTCTGTGGTCGTTCGTTTTGGCTTTGCGAATGGACCAAACCATTGCATGTAAATAGAAGGGGGGTTCTGTGGTCGTTACTGCCACGTGGTTTCAAAGTTTTTGTTGTTGCTTGCACGCATGTTTTTTTTTTGCAAGCACGTACGGGCAAGCACGTACGTGCGGGCACGCCCTAGTATATATAAATAGAGGTAATATTGAGTTATGGAATTAATTGCTTTCAACAATGCAAAGGGTGATAAGATATGGGATTTAATGAGTACAACGTTTCACTTTCGTTGTTGCAACGTTTTGCTCCAACGTTTTGTGAACATTTAAATGTTGGGTTTTGCTGACGTTTCCACAACGTCGCCACAACGTTTCACTTTCGTTGTTGCAACGTTTTGCTCCAACGTTTTGTGAACATTTAAAATGTTGGGTTGTGCTAACGTTTCCACAACGTCGCTACAACGTTTCACTTTCGTTGTTGCAACGTTTTGCTCCAACGTTTTGGGGACACTCAAATGTTAAATAAACCGGATAAGAATTCACGAGTTATTTAATTATGAGCGATTAATGAAGTACTCATTTAATTAATTACATTTCTTATTAAATTACAGTAATTACATTACAGTAATTACCTGAGGTAATTACAGTAATTACAGTTCCGGTAATTACAGTAATTACAGTAATCATTACAGTAATTGCAGTAATCTTATTACAGTAATTACATTACATTAACTCAGGCACCTTTTGAGTAAGGAAGCTGATATTTGGACATGACACTGACCAAGTGATGTGGCTGTCAAGGAAAATATTGATTTATTGATTAATCATTTAATAAATTAACTCGTTGATTTATAAATGACTTATTTAATTAAAAGTCCTCAGAAATACATCTTCGGATGAAATACTTACAGATTGGTTATGCTATGAGCCAATTGATTAAGGAAAATATTTTGTGATGGCCATATTGGCAATTTCGTGGCCATATTCGTGGCAACTCAGTTAGTGCCACTGCACCTTTAAAATGCATCCCTGCGTTCATTTTTCGATCGATTGAGTTGAAATTTGAACAATCGGATCTGGACTGTCGTTGTTAACGACTCTAGCACGCACTCGTCCAATCAGGATGGAGCGGTATGGTCCCCGGATCATCACTGCCCGCAGTTTTTAATTAATTTTACTTTTTCTCTTGGTCATATAATTTTGAAGACATGCATGTCATGATAGAGGAAATGTTTGTTCTGTTGAACGGAATAAATGTTGTTTATTTGTGTGGGTGTGTATTTTTGTGTATTTTGGATATATTTTTCACGACTAATTCCAGTTAACATCCTGCAAAATTTGCTCGTTTGCTGGCCGAGTCGAAATTGCGTTGAGTTTCTATGGCATGCGCCATTAAAAGCGCTGTGTAATGGTTGAGCTCCCTTTATTTCGTTTTGGTCATGCGGATGAGCAAACAAAGTGACAAATGCTGCGGCTGGAGCAGTAAAAGCGATGTTTTTTTTTAAAATGGAAACGATGTAATGAGTAATTAAAAGTGGGAGGGGGCAACACCACGCATACCTCTTTTAAGGTGTGTATAAACCCTGGAATAAACGTGGGAGGGGGCAACACCACGCATACCTCTTTTAAGGTGTGTATAAACCCTGGAATATTTCAGCAATCAATACAATGCTGAAACTATGTAAGTTAAGTTAATGAGTAATTTAATGAGTAACTTAATGAGTAATTTAATAAGTAATTTAATGAGCAATTTAATAAGTAATTTAATGAGTAATTTAATGAGTAATTTAATAAGTAATTTAATGAGTAATTTAATGAGTAATTTAATGAGTAATTTAATGAGTAATTTAATGAGTAATTTAATGAGTAATTTAATAAGTAATTTAATGAGTAATTTAATGAGTAATTTAATAAGTAATTTAATGAGTAATTTAATGAGTAATTTAATGAGTAATTTAATGAGTAATTTAATAAGGAATTTAATGAGGAATTTAATGAGGAATAAACGTGGGAGGGGGCAACACCACGCATACCTCTTTTAAGGTGTGTATAAACCCTGGAATATTTCAGCAATCAATGCGATGCTGAAATGATGTAATTTACTGTGTAAGAAGGTCGACCTTGGGTTTGTTTGGGTTTGTTGTTTATTTTTGTGGGTGTGTATTTTTTTTGTGTATTTTGGATATATTTTCACGACTAATTCCAGTTAACATCCTGCAAAAATTTGCTCGTTTGCTGGCCGAGTCGAAATTGCGTTGAGTTTCTATGGCATGCGCCATTAAAAGCGCTGTGTAATGGTTGAGCTCCCTTTATTTCGTTTTGGTCATGCGGACGAGCAGACAAAATGACGAATGCTGCGGCTGGAGCAGTGAAAGCGATTTTTTGAATTGTTCAATGATTATTCGATATTATTATGACTTATTGTCAATAGGTATACTAAGTGGCCATGAGGTAGCCTGTTGCTATGTACAGTTTTATTCTATTGTTGATTATACCACATAGCTGTGGTGATAAAGGAAATGTTCGTTTAAATAGATGATTTATGATAGGACCATGACAATAAAATAGAAGGATTATTATGAATGATATCATAGGGTTCAAATGCAGAATGCTGCATGAACTTGGGAAAGAACTTTCAAGCCCTATGGGATAAATTGGGTATTACAAGCGATGGAGTTTCAAAATTTAGCATGATTGAAGGAATTTGACAGTCCCATTTCAGGAGTTTTACGAAATTTCTATTGCCAAGAGATTTTGGGTACTATTAAAAGAAAAATGATGAGATATTTTTCCCAAAGAACTTTAGTATCTGCCATCCATTTTGGCTGTCTCACGAATGAAGGATGAGTTGCCTTTAGTGGTTGCAAAGAAAATTTGTGGAGACCAGGCAAAATGGGGAAATATGTCAGATATGACCCTAGGACAGGACGGTGATTCATCAATTAACATGAGGTACGAACCAGAGGTGACGACCGATGAGATTCGATCTCAGTCAATGGATGGACCTGTCCTGACATCATTGGGGAAAGGGCTTATGCAAGGAGTCATCCAAAATGATTAATTTGATTTATTGATGAATATTGATGAATTAATTGAAATTGAATAATTGATTGAATTGTTAATTGATTGAATCTAATTGATTGAATTTAATTGAATAAATTTAACTGAATAAATTGAACTGAATAAATTGAATTGAATATATTGATTGTTTGATTGATGAAAATGCGGTCTCAAGAAAGAAGCTTTGATATCTTTGCGAGATATTATCAATGTGGAGGCAACCTGGGAAAATTGAGCAAGGTGGTGAGTTTATATACAGATATATATGTGCGGTTACCATTGTGTGATTTCCCCGTCAACAGAGCGGACACCTGAGGATTCACCCATTTCATACTGACCCTCCGGCTCATCTGCAAATACTGATCTGTGAGATTGGATTGTGCAAAAGCCACGGCTGAGGGAGATTCTCTGGAAATCACCGTGTGAACAGGTGGAGAGACCCTTCCTGGAGGTACGAGTGAAGCTTTAGAGGAACAAACTACAACACATCCAACGCTACTTTGATAAAAGGCAGAATGGGAAATGGAGCCTGCAAGAATACACAAGGACAACCAGAGATTCCACAAAAAGGTACTTGTACACATCATATGTACGACCGTTATGGTGCAGAAGCTATAAGGCAGGTCGAGAATTGGTATTTGTGGACAAAGGGACATGATGAGGAGTTTCCAAGAGATGGTACATTTGAGCGAAGTCGATTGGAAAGATTGGAACAAAGATTGAAAGCCAGGAAGAGACAGAATCTAACGGTAGACTGGCTTGCATTCCATCTTTGGGATGGTGAATCCAGACAACGGGAACAGCAAGAACGGATAACGGATCTAGAACTTAAAATAAAAAGGATACAGGATACAGTGGAGGAGACAAATGCACAACTGCCCTCGAAATTAGGAATGAAAGTGACAGTTGTCCCATCAGATTTCCAGTTGTCTCCCCAAAAAGGACGGTACAGAGAATTTTTTCGTGTTTCAGGAGATAACGAGAGATTGCAGTGGCAACTCAGGGATGTAGAGATGCAGCCCAGCAATACAAGTGCACAGGTGCACAGATCAGACAACGACAGAAACCGGTGTTTCAAGTGTGGACGGATGGGACATTGGAAAAGAGGATGTCCGTATACCAAAAGGAAGACAAGTTCATAGGGTAAACCAAGATCAAGGGTACCAGTGCTGACCGATACCTCAGACAATGATTAGGCCTTCATTGCGACAAATCCCAAATGACGATTGGCCTCAACAAATTAGATTACTGGACAAACATGAATAACTGTCGATGATTCTTGGGTCTGAAAAGTTTTCGGAGCAAGAATTATTCATTTTTTTCTTTTGCTTGTAAGCAAATTGATAATTAATTGATCAAATGCCGAAATTGGATCTTTTATGTTGGGCACACAATTTTAAATTTACAAAGTTGGAACAATTGCTTTGCAAATTTTAAACCAAGGGACAAGGGTCACATGATGATCAGGTGGGAATTTAGGACTATTGTTCCACACGATTGATAAGTCAGTGGTCGACTGACATGTAAATGGGTGTGTAGTCAAATTTGGATAAATTATTGTGGGAACTGAAAGGGTAATTTCAATGTGACATCATAGGGGTTTTCTAAGAATAAACTTTTTTGGTCCATTTGTGTATTAGCATTTATAAAAAATTGAAGGACAAATTTTATGAAATTGAAATAAAATTGACACCCATCTTGATCTGTAAATAATAGTTCCAACGCAAACAAATACGCATAATGCATGTGTGTGTGTATTTTTTGTGTGTCAATGTTAGTGTTTTTTTATTGTTTTGTGTATCAATCTTACAAGATTGTTGACACCGACAGTGTGCCTGTCTGGAAATGGATAGTTTTATGTGGATGGGATTGAATATGCAGAGAATCCGTAAAATAAAATAGAAATAAAATTTGATTATGAACATTATCTCTTTTGTCAAGGGAGATGGAATATAAAGATTTGATGTGCTGGGTTATGAGCAGCCATTAATTAAATAGTAAAATTGTGAGTAATTTGGGGATTCCATTTTTGATAGAATTTATATGAGAATAACAGCTATTTATGGATATGAGCTTCATAAAAGGAAATGAGGGAGTACAAAATTATCCAAATTTGGGAGAGGTCTTACACTGACTTCCCAGAATACTCTGCTCATGGATTTATATATATATATATAAACTTTAATTTTATCAGCATATAAATTGTGCTGCATGTATGGATGTGTATTAGGCATAGATGATATGGGAAAATAGTAAAGAAAATCTTGCTGATTGCAACTATTGTGAGTTTTAAAACGGAATGCATTGTGCATCTTAAACCAAGGGGCAGACATGAACGCGCTGTTACGTTATTTATACTCAGAACGCGCTGTTACGTGTACCTGCAACATATTTGTTAATCTCGCACACCTATATTGGCATACTGGTGTCAGTAGTACTCACTGGGTGCATAGAAATGGATGAGCAACAGTTAAGGGGGTGTAAAAAAACAAAAAAACACTTACTTGGATATTTTCTACAAAAGTAGGGGTTTCAATAAGTGGTACCATACACATGGGATTCATCAAATTAAGTTTTGGAGTTCAAACAAAGTCACTGGTTAACAGATGGGAATGGATAGTAAATAAATTCTTCGATGCTGGGTAAATGAAGTGAGATATTACAAAGACTTATTAGAGCTATTGTTCTTCCTTGCAGCAGTGGGAGAAAATTTAGATCCAACATAATGAATCTATAAATGAATGTGATAGGGATAATATCCTCAATTTGTACTAATTATTTGATTGTGGGTAAAGGAATTAATTAATCGTAGTGGATTGTTAACAAGCAGCCTGAAATGTCCTGAGAGTGTGCATCCATGTAATCAGAAATCCCAGATTTGTTTTTTACAAACAACATTTTGGTAGAGATCTTATGTGGACGAATACTTGCTTGGTAGATAAAAACGGTACTGCATGTTGGCAGCCACTTCAGTGGCCATTTAGGCCGAACAAATAGGAAAAAAACTGTAATTGAATATGTAATTTACAGATGAGTATTTGGGAAGTAAAAAGGGAATTTATTGATTTGGGAGACATTTTTCGAAGGTTTATTAAAGTGTTGCAATATGACATTTGGCAAGGAAAATTATTGGCTGGGAAAATTAGATCTGTTTATAAAATGAGTTTTGTTGACCCATTGAAGTTAATTCTTTGAATTGTTGTTTAATTAGCATGTTGAGTTCAAATTGGAAATAGTTTGGTAGAGCTTTGGTTAAAACCTTTGGTTGCAGTGTTTTGGAACAAATTGATAAACCGTAGGAGGTTGATAAGAATAGAAACAAATATGGACCTAAAATAGAAAGATTGTTATGATGATATGAATAAATACTGAGATTAAAAGATTAAATCAAGTGATGTTGCAAATGAAACAGTAGAATTAAGATAATGGCATAACGACAATGTTATGAGTTGTGTCAATAACAATATCAGTGAACTCATATCACCACGAGTGACACACTGTTAGGAAAAAGAGGGAAAAGAAAAAGTGGAGAGGAATTATGGTAATAATACATTATGTTTAATTTGTTGGTTTGAAAAAATTGTTGTTGGGAATTAGGTATTCCCGTTTGTGATTGTAATCATATACAATGCTATTCTTAGTTTAGTAATAAAATACATACCTGATTGAATATTATTTGTGTGACGCATATAAATGAATATAACTTTTGTGTTAAGGAAAAACAACAAATTGTTGAATGTGAAACTGTCGGAAGATATACATGATTATGCTGATTTCATGGTAAGATGTACCCTATCTGATTCAGTGTGTGCGGAAAGCAGATTCAGATGTGACTGAGCATAAGGATAAGACGAGATCACATTTTGGAGGGATTGCTAACGGAATTGGGAAGAAGTTCGAGAAAGAAAATTTGTGGCTAAAAAATGAAGTTAATCGTGGCATACACCCTCTTTCTCAAAGAATGATGAAGACATTCTCCCGTGTAACTTGGAGATGAATGCTTACCTTCACCAAGGAAATTTATGTGACCATTTGCCTGGATCACACTGCAACATATGAAAGAAAGGCGATCACTTACTCTTGTTCGAAGGCTTCGAACATTCACCACATCAGAAGTTGCAGGACAACGACATTTTACCTGCAACCTCTGTGAAATGCGGGGACATATGTTATTACTTCACCAACGTCCGGGGAACCAGCATGGAGCTGCAAAAAACGGCTGTGCCCTTGTCACAACAGCTGTGCACGATTCTGCTGGTTGCTCCTGGTAAGGACCATGAATGACCTGAACACCATGGTCCCAACATCATTGTGGATGCATCCGGCATCCCTGTTCCACATCTTGCTGGCCAATCAACGTCACACCAATACTTGCTGCCCACTCACAATGAGGGAGGAGGCAAGTCGACTACAACTGGGTGAAGGCCTTGTTCAGGAATTACTATGGTTTACAGCAAAAAGTGGCAAGCTATGACTCCGAAATGTTACCACAACAGCGAAATCCTACACGAAGTAGTGCAGGAGCTATGAAGACATTAGGAGAAAATGTTTCATACCAGGATTCAAACACAAGTGATCAGCCCTTCCTTTCAAACAAAGTCAACATTTGTGTGGAGGCAAACGTTTATTGCCAGATGGTGCAGATGCTTTATAAAACTTGAAAATGAAGTGAAATTGTTGTATCTTGGTGATGGTGAAGTGTTGTTTTGAAAATATATTTGTGATGCAAATGCAATAGATTGAACGATATGGAAGGAGTCAATGACCAACGAAATGTTTTGTGATTCTTGCAGGATGACGGTGTATGCCCAAGGGAATTTGATTACCAAAGTGACTGATTATTTACTTATACTTGTAATGATGTTTACTTGTAGTGATTGATTGTTTACTTATATTGATGTTTAGATTAATGGTTAATATAAACAAAAACAAAAAGCTGAGGGAATTGTGGAAGTGTAACTCAGTGTAACTTATTAATTGGCACTGGTAACTTATTAATTAACCTGGTAACGAAGCAGATACATTTTACATGCAAACTCTGTGAAAGACGAGTTTGTAAATGAGTGTCAGGAATGCGCCCGAACATGATAATCTCTTGTCCACCTGGTCACAGCCCCTGGCTGAAGCACCCCCCTATCGTTTGGTAAACGGAACTCACAACAGGAGGGGAGAGAGCTGATACCAGGACTTGGTACATGCATGACCTCGGGGCATTAGCGGAGAGGGGATTAAGTCCAGTTTGTCCATATAAACGAGAGCAAACGTGGAGTCGACAGAACTTGCTACCAGAAGCTCTGACCAACGGGAGTGGCAGAGGAACATCAGCCGAACGAGAAGGACCATGCGAAAAGAGCTTAACCTGATCCATTATATTATGCGGTATTATTTGGTAATGGAATGAAGTGAATAACCAGTTAATAAACCAGACCTTTTGTAAACCTGTGTCTGGTCATTGGAGTCCTGTGAGTCTCTCAGCTACAAATTCCCCTACACAACGATAGCTCTGATGATGAAATAAACGAGCACCGTACAGCCTCGGTGACCTCGCCCGCTGGCCAGACTGGCAAATGTTTTTCTGCGGCAATCGTCGCCATCCTCGCAGGACTTGCCCCGCCAGGGAATCGGTGTGCCATAATTGTGGGAAGCGCGGACATTTTGCTAAAGTATGTTGCATGCCCAAGACCAAACAAGCGACGCTCGCAGGCGCGCACTTGTCGACGGGAACCCGGTGAGCTCCGAGCGGACTCGATTGTGCCTTGGTGTCGGTCGTAATCATCGGACAGACGGTGGAAGCATTGGTTGATATGGGGAGCGATAGAAGCTACATCAGCCCTCGTCTCGTGGAGCAATTCGGGTGGACTCCCGCCGCCTCGACTCAGCGCGTGTACATGGCCTCGGGAGCCTTATGGCAGCAAGCGTGCGGATTGTGTATGGTGGAGCTGGTTGCATGATGGTTGCATGATGTTGTATGGTGGTCATGATGTTACTTATCGTGATGTTAAATTGCTTGTGCTCCCTAACATCTGCTCCAACATCCTCCTGGGTCACGATTTTTTGAATCGGCACAAACGTTTCGGGATGCAGTTCGGCGGCACTCACACGCTATCTGTGGGCTCAGAGCCGCGCCTGATTTGCGCCCTCATCAAGATAGATGTCGAACCGCCTCGACTATTCCCGAGCTTGACTGCCGATTATCATCCGGTTGCCGTGAAATCTAGAAGGTATTCCCAGCCGGATGCTATCTTTATAGCCGCTGAAACTAAACACCTTTTACACGAAGGCATTATCGATCCCAGCCGGTCGCCGTGGCGTGCACAAGTCCTGGTCGTCGACACCCCAGGCCACAGGAAACGCATGGTAACAGATTATTCCCAAACCATTAATAGGTTTACCCAGCTCGACGTGTATCCTTTACCCAGAATGGACGACATGGTAAGAGCGGTATCTAAGTATAGTCTTCAGCATGCTCGACCTCAAAAGCACATATAATCAGATTCCTATACGCGCTGCCGACCGACCTTACACGGCTTTCAAATCAGGCCAGAGGCTGTATCAATTCCGTAGAAAAAACCCCGTTCAGTGTTACTAATGAAGTAACATGTTTCCAGAGGGAGACACACGAGATTTTGGCAAAAGAACAAGTGAAAGATGTATTCATCTCCGTTGATAACGTGACCGTTTGCGGCTGGAATCAAACAGACCACGACTCGAACTTACGTCGGTTTTTGGATGTTGCTCGTAAATACCGACTGACCTTCAAATAATCTAAATGTAGCTATTCTGTGGGAACCATAAATCTGTTGGGGTACATGGTGTTTGGAGGAGAGATAAGGCCTGATCTGCTCGCCTGCTGCCCCTACTCAACCTTGCCCCACCAGTTGACCGTGCGACTCTCCGATGTACAATGGGACTACTCGCTTATTATAGCATGTGGGTCTCACGCTTCTCAGCGAAAATAAGGCCGCTTGTGGAATGCAAAACATTTCCCTTGCCCTTGGCCACGCTGATGGCATTTCAACAATTAAAGGGTGACATCGCCTGCTCGGTCATGACTTCAATCTACGAGACAATTTCTTTTGTGATAGAAACAGATGCATCCGATTGCGCAATCACTGCGACACTGAGCCTGGGAGACCAACCAGTAACATTCTTCTCACTGTCTCTAACTGATAGTGAGCGACGCCACTCCTCCATCGAAAAGGAAGCGTATGCCGTGGTAGAATCAATCCGCCGATCAAGGCATATCCTTCTTGGACGTCGTTTTACTGTCATAACCGATCAACAGTCTGTTTCGTTCATGTATGACCGGAAGCATTCTCAAAAGATAAAGAACAAGAAGATTTCTCGTTGGCGCATAGAACTGGCTGACTATCACTTTGTCATTAAGTACAGGCCGGGTATGCTCTACATCGCTGCTGATGCGCTATCAAGGCCCGTCTGTGCTGGGATGACCGTCGGCGACCTGCGTGATATCCACGCGGCGCTCTGTCACTGGCATGACGCGGATGGTTCACTTTGTGAGGAGAAAGAACTTACCCTTCTCTGTGGAGGAAATACGACATTTATACAAGACCTGCAGAGTTTGCGCAGAACTAAAACAGAGTTTCTACCAGCCGGCGGTGGGTAATCTCATACACGCTGGTAAACCATGCGTGTCGATTTGTCGAAACGACTCAATGTCGATTTCAAGGGGCCCCTGCCTGGTAATCGGTACATGCTGACTATAGTGGACGAGTACTTTCGGTTCCCATTCACATTTCCATGTGCTGACACGTCTGCCCTGACAGTGATTCGTTGCTTTAGGCAGCTGTTCCTGATGTTCGGATATCCTGCCTTCATACACAGTGACCGTGGGACAGATTTTATGTCACGGGAGCTTTAGCAGTTTCTCCTCGAATGTGGCATCGCTTCCAGTCACACCACCGCCTATAACCCCCGAGGGAATGGACAAATCGAAAAATATAATGGTGTTATCTGGAGTGCGGTTATGATGGCTTTGCGGACCCATGGCTTAGCCCCGACCATGTGGGAACGGGTGCTCCCGGAGGCTTTACACGCGATCCGCTCCTTGTTATTCACCTCCACTAATTCCATGCCTCATGAGAGACTCTTCCGATACCAAAGTAGAGGTTCTAGTGCTATACGGGCCCCTTACCCACGTGGCTGGCTGAGCCCGGACATGCACTTCCAAGACATGTGGTTCGTCAAAGAAAATATGAGCCACTTGCTGACCGGGTAGACATACTGGAAGCGAATCCGCAGCATGCCCATGTTTGGCTGCCAGACAGCAGGCAAACTATGGTTCCTCTGTGCCACCGAGCACCTTGTGGTGAGATGGATGAAATGGAGGCTGACTCGACTACCCCGTCATGCCCGACTCGAACCCCACCGATGCTACGTGGGATGACACTGCCTCGCTGTACAAAATCATGTCTTCCTTGCCTCCGGCTGTGGACTCGCCTGGTTCTGATAGGAGATCGCAGGGTGATGGTGAGCAGCAGTCTATGCCTAGCGTCAGGGCCTATGACGACAGTGTGTATCGCACTTGCGGCGGTCGACTGTGTCAACCTCCAACCCGCTTCGGATTCGTCTATTCCTATTAGTGGTATTCTTAAGACAGGGAGAATGATATGAAAAGTCTACATAAAGCCAGTTGTTGGGCTGATACACATTACTGTCTGATGGGGGCGGTCCCTGTGGAGATGGGAGTATTGCAAATGTAACCTGCTGTGAGAGTGGTAGACGGATACTCGATTCCATGATTCTATGAGAGCTGGGTAAAGATTTGCTGTTTAGTAGTAGTTGCTTAATTTAAAATGAATTGCAATGTATTCCTTGTATCATGTAGATTAATGTTATGCTTATGGTGCTATGTTGGTAGATGCACCAGGTCGATTGCATTGAAGCCTCCCTTCGTCCTTGAGAGGTTTTCTGGCTCCGTTTTTACAACAGTGACTAGAGTGAGTGAAAGGTTGACGATGGTGAGAAGGATGATTGGAAAGCTCTTGGTGAACGTCATCTCCGGATATGCCCCGCAGGCCGGTCGGAGCAATGAAGAGAAGGACAAGTTCTGTTGTGCAATCGAGAAGCTGATGGAAAACGTGAACGATGAGGAAGTTGTTGTGGTAGGAGACCTAAATAGACATGTGGGAAGGAGTACAGATGGTTTTAAAGAAGTCCATAAGGGTTACGGATGTAGTGTGAGGAATGGAGACAGTGATAGGATTTGGGAGTTTGCTGATGGAGCTGGTTTGTTGATTTGTAATACTCAGTTCCAGAAAGCGGATAATAAGCTTGTTACATAAACGTCAGGTGGGTCGACGAGAACCGTTGACTACCCGATGGTGCGTAGGCGAGGTAGGGGGCACCTCCGGGACACAAGGTGATCCCGGGGGAGGAGGCTGTTTCACAGCACCACTTGGTTATCTGCGACATAAGGGTGAAAGGTGCGAGGAGAGCTCGGCGGGTGAAGTACCAACCGAGAATGAAGGTGTGGAGGTTGAAAGAGGTGACAGTGAGGGAGGCATTAAAAGAGACGCTGAGTATGGCAGAGGATGATGTGGTTGAGTTTGAAAGTGGTTGGATGTCAATGAAAGATAGTCTGCTGGGAGCCATTGGTGAGGTTTGTGGATGGACAAAAGGACCACCGAGGCACTCGAAACATGGTGGTGGGATGATAAGGTTGGAAAGAGGATTGTCGAGAACAGGAAGAAGTTCAAGGAGTGGCAGAAGGCGATGGGTACGGGGGAAGAAAAGGCAGCGCATGAAAGTTGTAAGCCAGCCAAGAAGGCTGCAAAGAAAGAGGTAGCAAAGGCGCAGGAGGCATCCAGGAAAATGTTCGGAGAACGCTTGGATTCAGAAGTGGATCAGAGAGCAGTAAAGCAAATAGCGAAAGAGGTGCGGTGTGATGGGGGTGAGTTGCTTGAAGGATGAAGTGGGACAAATCGTTGTGGACCCAGATGGAATTAAAGGAAGATGGAAGAGATATATGGAAATGCTGTTGAATACAGAGAATTAATGGGACGGCAACATAGAGAATAACCCAATTTTAGGAGCAGCAGAGAAGATAACTGGAAGTTATCCACTACACTCACTACTCGTGTGTGTGTCGTTGTTTTTTGTGAATTACTTCCGTTCGCTGGGCACTTTTAAACTGGCGTTGCTGGCGTGAAATCTGTAATTCAAATAATCGTTCAACATAATTTTCAGCATTTAAACGAAAGAGTGGCAATTTCGATATAGTTAACCGTAAATGTTCTGGCGTGAAATCTGTAATTCAAATAATCATTTAACATAATCTTCAGCATTTAAATGAAAGAATGGCAATTTCGGTATGGTTAACCGTAACTGTTCTGTTCCAAAATGCAAATTGGACTCACACAAATACGAGAAATATCTGAGGATGCAATGAGTAGGGAGATAATGGGGCTTCCAGGACACCCATGTATTTAGATGGGACTTTTTCCCAAACTGCCCATTTTTCCCCCGATTACCGTGACACCCCCTTCTCCTTTTACATGTAAGTGAATGGGGGAGTCCTTACTTACCCTCCAAGGACCACGCGACATTCAAAATTCCTCATTGATCCTATGAATATTTGCTCATTTTCTAATTTTTTAAACAACTCCATTCTCTTATGGAACTCATCCCCATCTAGGATATTGATAAACTTTACATTAAGCACCTTTCTCTGTGCGTTTATAAAATGGTATGTTTCACGGAGGGACCTGGTCTGTCCTCCTCCCGATCCACATACCATTTTAAAATTATAATATTTATTATCCGGTTGATAACCATCAAAGTTCTCACTCCACTCTAATATATTTTTCTTCCCGCCCTCCATTACCCCACTTAACAAATGAATACGTTTATCCGTCTTGAGGACCTTCTGACCCTCTCAACCTCTCGGATCTGGTATTTCTCACACTCATTATGTTTTCCATTTATATACCAAGGTTGATTACACCTCCACCCTTTAGTCTGGTTAATACTTGGTTCTATCATTTATTTATTTATAAAAAAGGCGGCGGTAGCCCTTAAAATCCCTAACCCCATTATCTTATCACTAATATATGGATGGTTGTTGTTTAATGGCTTATCAGTTTTGTTTTTTGTAATTCTTGTGAGTAAAATGAACCCAAGATTTCTTCCCCATTCATATCATATAATTTGTAAGTCCAAGGGACTGTATCCATTACATCAATGATTTTAAATAATTCACGAGTCCATTTTTGTGTATAACCTTTTTCAAAATGGCTTTTCCATTTGTATATTCTTACCATATCACCAACTTTGAACTTGGGTTTTTTCAAATTAATCCCCATTTCATATTTTAATTTTGTAAATGTTTCTGATGGTTTTGATTTTGTTGATGAATGAACTGTATTATTGTAATTATCAACAATATTCTGGATTAAATACACCCATTGTTGAGAACCGAGTTGTGTGAATTTTCTACATAATTTTTGTTTTAAAGTACGATTAAAATGCTCAATAACAACTGCCTTTCCTTCATTAAAGGTGCTGTATAATTTTATATCCTCCCCCTTAAGAAATTTCATAAATATTTTGTTATAGAACTCTGTTCCCTCATCAGTCCATAACTTCTTTGGTTTCCTTTTATCCCTATGAAATATTAGCTTAAAGGCTAACATTAAAGTATTACCTCTCTTGTTTTTCAACGGAACAACCCAGGCAAATCTACTCCTCAAATCAATAACGGCTAACGCATACCTGTATCCCCTGTCATTATTCAATTCAATTAAATCAGCGGACCATATGTGGTCGGTGTATTTAGAATAAACTTTCCTTCTTTTAAACTTTGTGATTATAGGTTTGTGTAATTCATTAACCAAAAGCTCCTCAGCCTTGATGACATCATTGGAGTCTAATAGTTTTTTGAGGGTGAATAACCAAGACCAAGTTTCAATTTGACACTTATCATTTTTTTAACAATAAACCGATCAACTTTCTCTCTCAATGTAGGATTTTGTATCAAAGACAAATTATACAACATTTCTCTGTCTGCTTCATGTTTTTCATCCAATGTAGTGGTATTCCCATAAGCAATATCATGCTTCATACACACTTCATCAACCCTATTTGTAGGTTTAGACCAAGGTTTAGGATTGTCAGCCTCATCTAATCTTTTATCCAAGTTTGTTCCTGGACCACAGAAAGAATACCCTGGAAGGTGTAATTCCCCTGGAATTCCAGTTGTTGTAAATTTACTTCCTGAGAGAAACTTTTGTATGTCTCCTCCACTTTTAGGAGAGATGAATTGGCACTTTTTAGAGCCACACACTTGACATATTCCTTTTTGATAAACTCTATTATTTTTAGCTTTAACATAAGAGATGTTTTTAGATTTAGTTTTCTTTTTACATTTGAGACAATAACTCATATTTATTTATCAGAAAAATTCCGACAGAGGATCAAAACCTTTTTGGTTTTCAACATATACATTTCAATCTTTATTTTTAAAACATAAAGAATCCTAAGGAATGCCTTCACTCTCTCCTCCATTTATTTACAAATAAAAACTAACTAAAGTCAATGACACCAACATCATCAATCACATAATCTTTTCCTTCTTCTTCTTCTTCTTCACCACTTTCTCGTTTAAATCTCCTTCCTGAAATTGAAGACATTGACGTTGTTATTTTTGAAACCATTATCTTCATAAGAGTTGTTAATTCTTTAATTTCCTCTTCGGTGCGTTGAGATTGATTTATTTGCTGTAATACACTCAATCTTTTACGAATCTCACTGATTTCCATCTTTTTATATTTTTCCTCCCTCTCTCTTTGCTCCCTTTCCTCCCTCTCCTCCTTCTCCTTTTTCTCCCTCTCCTCCTCCTTTTTCTCCCTTTCCTCCTTCTCCTTTTTCTCTCTTTCCTCCTTCTCTTCTTTAACTCCTTCCTCATTTATCTTAGCAATTTTTGATATCAATATTTTCACAGCATTCATTCTTTCTTTATTTTCCTCTTCGGTGAGTTGAGATTGATCTTCTTGCTGTAATACATCCACTCTTTTTTGAATCGCTCTGATTTCCATCTCCCTCTCCTCCCTCTCTCTTTGTTCCCTCTCCTCCTTCTCTCTTTTCTCTCTTTTCTCCTTCTCTTCTTCAACTCCTTCCTCATCCCTTGCTACCCTTGAGTTTAAACCCCAAAGAATATTATACATATACTCATCTGGATTTTGAGATATTCTTGTATCTATAATTATTTTTCTCATAATAGGATACCAATAAGATTTGTTGACGATTTCTAAAAGAGTTTTATATTTCATAACTTTGAGAAGTTCATTTTTATTTAATACTTTAAACAAGTCTCTATTTGTGGGTTTAACAATATCAGTATAAGGCCAGTTTTTTATGACAAAATTCCCATGTATATGCTCCAAATCATAAGGTATGTAATACCGAGCACCCTTTTCTTGTAGGTATCCTTGAATACAAAAATTATAATTCTCTTGTAGTCTTCTTCCTGCCATTTATGTATCAGAAATATATGTGAGATTAATATTATGACAGGTAATACCACCCCATCTTCCCACTACCAAATTGGTTTGTATTCCTTGGCTTTCTATCCTTATCTCATGACCTTCCTTCTTTGTCATGCTAACCATCGCTATACTATCATATATTTTTCTTTTCTTAAAACCATGTATTTGTTGTTTATTAATTGTACTTCCACATAAATCCTTATCCTCACCAAGTGGATAATATTCTTCTTTACGAGACTGATTAAAATCATGTAGGTCTTCTATGTTTATTGAAAAAGACCAATTATACCCTAAATCAGGCATATCATACCCCCATTTATTAATTCGCATATTAACTATATGTCCTTCTTTATAAAATTCAATTGTAAGCAGGTAGTTAAATTCAATGAGGAAAGGTGTATGGTCAGTATAACCAGGTGTTGTGGTTGTAAATTTTACTTGTTTAACAAAACGTGCTGTTTTCTTTAAAAATATATATTGTGATAAATCACTTAATCTAATTAAGTCATTCGCATCTGTAGGGTTTGGATAATTGATTAATTTATAAGTATTCTTCATATTAATATTTTTACTTACACTATATTTTTGTCGTTCAGCCTGTGCCTTTGTATAATAATTTGATAAATCAATATCCTGAGAGGATTTTCCAAAGATAGAACCATCTTTTCCAACATAAGTCATTTATATTAGATTAAAAATGATATCATAAAAATTTTCATTATTGTTGAGTTGAAATAATACATATAAACATAATTGACCACAACATTTAGAATTAATTTCTTGAACTTGAAATGTTTGATAAACACCATTCTGTAAGAATTGTATTACTTCAACAGGTGGTGGCATACCATAACTATCAAAATAATATTTATCCTGACTATTATGAATACAAACCCAATGAGAACCATTCTGTGTGTCTAAATTCATAATAATATTCTTTGTATTCTTATTTATATGTATTAATTCATCTCTCATACAAATAACCACATTATCAATTTTTAGTGTTTTACAATACTTAGCTAGTTCTATATTTGACATTGTATTCTTTCCAAATTGTTTAAACCATTTATCCATTTATTTATGAGAAAGATACAATCCATTACCCCGTTTAGTTAGTTTAACACCCGCTTGTGCGATAGAGGAAAGCATATCTCCAACCAACAATCTAGCTTTATCAGGTAGACTTTCAAGTTTTTGAGCAAAATCTACAATTACACCACTTCCACTAATTTGTTTCTCCAACTCCTTGTTATGTCTTTCCAATTCTTTTTGAGCTTTTAGTTGTGCCTTCCTTTCGTTAGCAGTTTTTACCGCTGCTGAAATACCACCAGTCAATGCTCCCGCCGCACTTAAACCAGCAAATAAAGGAATTAGAAACGGGAGAAATCCTCCTCTTGACTCGTCTATTGAATATTTCTTTAACATAGGTTTCGTCATTTTAATTTTAAGTGATCCAACATCATTTAGTGTTTTTACTTGTGTGTGTGTGAGTAAAACATCAATTCTTACAGCTCCTTTTCTTTGAATTGTATTAACATTAATAATACAAGGCTTTTGATTTTGAATACAAGATGTTAATTTATTAAGATTGATTTGATTAACATATACCCCAACCATTTATTTATGAGAAAAAACCTATGTGATATTAATCATAACACCATTATCTGTATTAATCTGTAATTCTGTTTCCTCCAAAAGCAAACAATATGCATTAACCTCTTCACTCTCCCCTCTTTCAATGTATAGAGAAGTATCCACTCGATTAGACTTTATAGTTTCCTTTTGAGAACTCAGGTCAATTGCGTAGATTGTATAAAGTTTTTGAAACGCAACCATATCCAAAATAGGATCATTATTACCATTACTTTCACATACCTTTTGGTAGGACTTGTAGGCTTCCGCATAATCATTTTTTTCCCAATCAATTTCCAATCTATCTCGCGGATAAAATGTGCCATCAAGAGAAACCCGAAGTTGTTTCACCTTAGCATTATCACTCAGCGCATTATTCTTATTAGTACCGTCCTCTCCATCTGGTTTTTTAAAAATGAGCCGGAGGTATCGTGGCTTTCCTTGAAGAACACCCAAATTCCAAGTGTAGGTAGTGTGTTCCAGTTTAACGTGTTGACATCTTCTTTTAAGGTATGATACATTTAGCGGTTTCTTTGAGTTAAGTCTTCTATTTAACATCTCTTCCGTTTTAAGATTAGGAGTATATTCACTGATATACCAACACAAATCATTAATAACAAATTTATTATTTTCTCCAAAAGCATTTTCAACCCCAAAAAGCAATCTATTTACATTATCATTCCTTTGTAGTTGAAATCTAATTTTAAGCCCATACAAAACTTTGTCATAATCACAAAATCCAAATATACCTTTCAGAGGTACTGCTACGGTAAAACTATTCTCAGCTTTTGCGTCATCATTATACATTGACTTCCTTTGACTATAACCAGGGTCTGCGTTTGTACCCGTTGACATATCAGGAATAAAACCTTCAACAGCTCCCTTACCCATTCTATCACCAAACGAATAAAGGGGAAATTTCATCATTTCAGATGTAGCAGAGACATAATCAACCGCTTCAACCTCTTGTGTTCCAATATACAGGCGGACACTGTCAAACATTTTCCAGAAGAAATCATTTACGAGTGTAGCATTAGTATTATTCGCAGCCTTAGTGAATTTAAATTTACACAGCAAGAAACTATCAGCTATATTCAAGTAAGTTTGTTGATTATATATTTATTTCAAAACTTTTTGTTCCGTTTGAATTCCAGTCTGTTCCTGTTATAGCATTTACCTTAAAATAGTCTTCCTTTTTAGTGGAGTTTGAAATGATAATTGTATCATCCAAATCATAGATACTATCAATCGCTTCCATACTTGTATTTATATAGTATTAAAATCGTTGAAACCCTGACCCAAGTATTTTAATGATTTTTTGTCGTTCTTGTGAAGATAGTTGAGTTTTACCTTTTTTTATTTCTTTGATTGCTTGTAATTTATGAGACTCCTTTTGAGCATCTTTTATACTCTTTATAGCACCCGCAACGGAGCCCACGGCAGAAGCAGTTGAACCAATTAGGTCTTTATGTTTAAGGATGGTTGAACCAATACCCATTAGAGTATCAATTATCCCATCTCCTTTATTTCGAAATTGATGACCTACACCTCGTTGTCTCTTAGGTTTATAGTATCCTCTCCCAAGAAACATACCTTCACCCTTATAGTATGGTGAAAGGTACATGCCCTCCCCTGTAATTATTTTATATTTTCCCAACTCGTGTTTTCTCACAATAACCATTATTTATTTATTGAAAAACTTCACGTAGGTGAATTCTGATGGATATAATTTCATCATTAAAGGATATCATACGATTATCTTGGTCGGTTATCCTAAAATTTACTCTGTATATGGTTTTTCCTGACACAGGTAAATAGACAAGATTTTTTGGTTCCATATTAAATTTATAACCAATCGGGGTTGAGTATGCACTGAATGAAAATATTGTATTTGTTCTTATTCCATCGTTATAAGCACCATCAATCAAATCACAATGAATTAATACTGAATTTATACCGGAGGATATTTGGATAACATTATCACTGTAAAACGTCCCGTTATTTTCAATCTTTTTTGAAGAGAAACCCAATAGCTCTCTAAACGAATTTTCAATCGTGAAATCAACTTTATAATTATTTTTAAGTTTAATAGTTGATTTTGAAGTGTGTTTTTGAATATCTATTACAATATTTTTTGGTTCATCACCTTTTTCTTTCATAAGGCGAGAGACTTCTGAAGATATTTGAGAAATCTCGTAAGCTCCAGGTGAAACGGTTATAGTTTTATATCCACTTCCTGGATTATAACTAAACTTGTTGTTTTTCTCTGTGATATTAAAAAGGGTATTGTAAGTTTCCATTGACAACAAAGATGCCTCATATGAGGTAAGGGGGTCAAGTTGTAGTGGGTAAGGGAATGAAGCTGTGTAATCGCTCGTTGTGAAATTAATACTAAGAATTGTGCTTCTCATCTTATTTAATATCTAATAAAATATCTTTGTATTGACATTTATTAATTATTTTCATGTTCATCAACTGATCTAAAATGGCTGAGGATTCATTAAAACAATTGTTGTTTCCAGCCTTCTTACTACCTAACAACAATAATAGCCTATTAACTAATTGTGATGGGTCATTTGGAAGAAAACTAACACCCGAACCAAGCTTACTTAAAGCATCAATAATATGTTTCTCCTTCTCATTCTTCTTACTTTTACCAGCAACAGAAACTCCATAATCAAGTGCATTTAGCAACTCAATATATACCCTATCTTCCTCTCTTTCCATATCAAGTGGTTCCTCAAAATATTTTGAACCGCTGAATCCGGGGTTTGTTAGAAGAAACATTAATCTTGGAGTTAATTTAACATTTGGTTGAGTAGAACTCAAGAACATCAATTCATCATTAAATATCAATACCTTTTCTTCCACAAGATGAAACACTGCTGGTTCTTCTGTTGGAATGAGACCTGCTCTGGTTTTTGAACCCGCCGAATATTCATTGTTTTGAAGAGCTTCCACAACATAATTAGGTGGTTGATTTACCTCCTCAAGTTTCCGAAATAATCCTTCATCATCATATTGTAATTTTCCAAGTTCTTGTTTTGTTATCTGACTAAAATCTTTGAGCATTTGAAGTTTTTTCGGAGTAAATTCTACCGTGGGAACTGTAGGGTGTTGAGTTTTTAAAAGCGGTTTAATAAATTTCTCTTGTTTTCTTTCAAAGGCTTCTTCACCAGTTAGTTTCTGTCTCTGTTTCTTCTTTATCTCTTCCTGTTGCTTTACAACTTTTGAAACCAACTCTTGATGTTCCTTAAACTTTCTTGCTCTTTCTTCAGCATTCATTTAGTATTGAAAAATATCATTTAATGAATTGTAAAGGTCAATGGGAAAATTTTCCTTTTCTTCATCATTATAGTAAATGTGTTGAAATAAATCTTTTTCTTTAAATATTTCATCAAATTCTTTATTGGTATTAATACGAGTTGTTATTTCTTCTTCACTAATACTTGTATCTCTGCTTTTCATACGTTTGCGTTGAGTCTCCTCATCGATATCAAAACCGAATGATAAAATCTTAACTCCATCACCACACAAATGTTTAATAATTTGTCTCATTCCTTCAGGATTAGTTTCTAAAATCCCAAGACCATTAGATTTTACTTTATTTAACTCACTCTTACAATGTGAATATTTTGTAGAACCAAGAGAGACCTCCTCAAATATTTGACCTTCGTTCCTCAATCGCATATGTTCCTCCATTGAAATGTAGTAATAATCTTTCCCTTCTACTTCTCCTGGTCGCTTTGCTCTGGTTGTAGTACTCACAAAACGAATCATAGGGTGTTTTTAAAAAAAACCTGCAATCTTTTCATTTTTACTATTCAAGAGTTTAGATTGATGAAAGTTCTTTCCTGAAGCAGATTTACCCACAAGATTAATAATAATAGTTATCATTTATATATGTAATTATGTTTAAAATAAAAATACATCCTTTAATATCTCATCTTGTTACACAACAATATATTTATATTTTTCAATCGTGTGTTTCATATAATTTTCAAATTCTTTTTTACTACATAACGTAGAGCAATTATCTCTCCAAAAATTATTTACATCTATTGAATTTAACTTAAATAAAATAAAAGTATTGGCATTGTTTCTTATTGAGCGTCGAGGGAGTTGAAAATATGATTGACTAAGATATATACAATTACAAGAAGAATGTCTCCCTCTTGTATAGTAGCTATCCATTACTGTTTGGTTTCTCTCATTAACACAATCATCAAAGATGACGAGGTTCTTTTTTGATTTATCTAAATCTTGAGGTGAAGGTATATCATCCGCATTATCACTGAGAATACAAGTTATGGGTTTTGGTTTCGATTTTGATTTCTGTGTATCACAAAATAATTGTATTATATCTTCAATATTATAATCATTTAGTTTGTTTTGAAGTTTAAATAAACCGATAATGTCTTCCTTTTTAAGACCTGCATTAAAACCCTGTGAGAGTAGTTGATACTCGGGTTGAAAACTAGACTTTGTAAAAATTATTAAATTATCATAATCTAAAAAATTAGGACCAAGGAGAATCTTTAAAAGTAAACAGGTTTTTCCACATCCGCTTGAACCAACTATTAGACATCTCAATGAATTTGGAATGTTTTTATGGTTATTAAATTTTATCTTATTTTCCCAAACGGGTAAAAA
This sequence comes from Myxine glutinosa, assembly GCF_964187855.1. Taxonomy (NCBI): domain Eukaryota; kingdom Metazoa; phylum Chordata; class Myxini; order Myxiniformes; family Myxinidae; genus Myxine; species Myxine glutinosa. The sequence continues at coordinate 93,038 of NW_027617424.1, forward strand.
ATCATTCATTTATATATTTGGAAAACAAGTCATCTAACTTTTTTTGAGCTATTTTAGAAACTCTATATTTTATCCTGAGTTCGGGTATAATTTCAAAATAATTCATTATTTTATTTATATAGTATCTTGTATTAACATTTCCATTAAAATTATTTTGAATAATAAATATCATTAAACCCTTATACATTTCCTCAATACAAATAGTCTCTTCCCTTGAAAGAAATGGTGTATTATCATCACAATACTTAACATTCATCTCTCTTATTAATCTTGTAAAGTAATTCATTTTTGGTTCTAATTTAAAAGAGTTATATATTTTTATATATTTTTTATTATCATTAATTAAAATTAAATCACAGAAAATACATTGTTTATATGAACCCTCATTATTAAGCCCTATTCTATCACAAGCCGGACAATTCTCTAATTTATCATATGGAGAGTCTGGAAATTCTAAATATCCTTCAGAACTTATCATATTTATATGGTAAATTTTTACTTAAACTATATGCAAGTTTATTCATTAATAAATACAATGTTTCAAAGCACAAAAGACAAATTTCAATCAATCTCTACTTCGGTGAAAGATATAGAAAAATATGTCAAAGATGTTAAATTGAACAAAGATAAATATGGAAATTTTTGGGTAAAACCAGTTATGGAAAATAACATGAGCCCCTCTATTTCATTTAAAGGAAGAGCTCTAACTATACCTGGAAAGACATCCATTAAAGTAAATCTAACAAAAGTTTCTCCTCTACTCCTGGCAATTTATTCAAAGCTTGAAAAAGTGATTGACCACGATACTTTGAAAAAGAATGATAAGACCATCAACAATACTCGTGGAGAAATTTGTATTTACTTTAATAATCCAAAGGGTGTAGATCAAAGTAAAAATGAATGATGTTAATATTTCTGGTGAAATGTCATTTCGTTCTAAGATAGTTAGAGATTATTTAAAGATAACTTTTGATATTAAAAATGTAGAGATTGAATCCGTTAATGAAAGAAAGTATATTGGTATAGCTATAGATGGAAAGGTTTTTTCTGCTAATTAAATATGAGTCATTACAGCAGTGAAGATTTTACTATTTCATTGAACTCGGACGATAGTGATGATAGTATTTCATTGAACTCAGATGATAGTTATGATGCTAATAGTTTGTGCTCAAATGATAGTTATGAGAGTAGTTTTATTGATGATTCCGATTACTATATAGAGTTTAGTGATGAAGAAATATGAAGTTTCTCACTATATAAATAACATGAAATCTGGTTATTGTTCCGCCTGTGATAAACAGTACAATCGATATGATATTCATATCAGGACCATTAAACATGCTATCAATACATCTGATAAGAGTAAAAATATGATAAGATGTGAACCTTGTAATAAGCTAATTAGAGTACTTGATAAAAGGAAACATAAACAAACAAAGCACCATTTAGATAATGTTCTTAACGGTTATAAAGAAGAAGAGATGAAACATTGTGATCTTTGTGATAAGGATATGAAGAAGACTAGTTATAGATATCACATCCTAACCAAGAATCATATGAATAAGTTGCCCCAAATTTAATTGAGTTTCCTGACTCTTGTTTTCAATTTTTTCATGTTTTATTTTAAGTAAAAGATAACTAGTAAATAGTGAAGTTTTTTACTATATAAATATGACGAATTCGACTTACTGTGAGAGTTGTGAGCAGAACTACAAACATATCAAAAAACATTATAGAACACAAAAACATTTAAAGAGTAAAGATAATAAGTATTGTAAGATTTGTAAGACATGGGTTCTGAGAAGTGGGTATGATCAACACTTAGATACTCAAAAACATTTGAAGAATCTCAAACCAAAGGTTCTTCCAAAGGTCTATTGTGAGCACTGTCAACACTACATCCTCAAGAAGGATTGGAAGCGTCATGAGAAGACAAAGAAACACCAAGTTCCATATTATGAGATTGAAAATTTAGATGGTGCTTTCAAAGTAAATATTAAAATTAGATTGTTCCGTTTCAAAGATCCAGTCCCCCGTTCTCTGGGAGCTGCTGTTGATCTTACAAAGGAAGGAATAGATGATCAGATTGATAAGACTATATCTGAAATGGGAAGTTGTAAATATTATTTGGGGACTAAATTGGTTCTTCGTAAAAAGGAAGATCCACCATTTAACTTTTACCTACATACAACAACTTACATGGTACTTAATAAAAATGATTATAATAGAAATAAAGAACAGGTCTTTAATGAGCTTAAATATAGTGAATATAATATTGATGATCTTATTGTCGGAAGCGGTCTCACTGTTGAAAAGGTTCTGTTTGTTGATGTTCACATTTTTAAATCTGATCCACTACAAGCAAGATCATATATTCAACTTCCTAAAATCATCAAAGATAAAAATGCTATAGTAAATATTCAGAATACTGATAACAAGTGTTTCTTGTGGTCTGTACTGGCATATCTACATCCAGCAAAAGAACATGCTGAAAGAGTAAGCAATTATATGAAATATGAAAATGAATTGAATATGAAAAATTTGAAATTTCCGATGACTCTTAATAATATTCCAAAGTTTGAAAAGTTAAATAATATTTCTATAAATGTCTATGGGTTGACTGAAAAGAATAAAGTGCAGATTTTACAAATCTCAGATGATGAGAAAGAAAAACATGTTGATCTCTTGTATTTCCGATCTGGTGAAATTGAACATTATGCTTATATCAAGAACTTTTCAAGATTAATTAAATCACAAGTCTATTCTAGAAAATGTAAAGTTTATCCATGTCGTCGGTGTTTGAATACATTTCATTCACAGGAGAGATTGGATACTCATAAACAATATTGTTCAAATGAGAAAGCAACAGTCATTACACTTCCAAAGCCTGGTTCTAAAATTTCATTCAAAGATCAAAATAAAACAATTAAACATCCTTTTGTGATATATGCTGATTTTGAGAGTATCTTGGAAAAAATAGCAACAGCAGCTCCAGATCCAAAAGAATCATACACAAATAAGTATCAAAAACATACTCCTTGCGGATTTTGTTATTATATCAAATCATCCGTTGGTGATGAATATAACAAGGTAGAGGAGTATAGAGGCTCAAATGCCCCAGAGGAGTTTGTGAAATGACTAGAAAAAGACTGTGTTCGATTAACCACGATAATGAGAGAAACCAATAAACCAATGTCCTTAACAAGTAAAGAAAAAAGAGAATTTAGACAGCCAAAGGCTACCTGTCATATTTGTGGGGAGAAAATTGGTGAAAGCCTAAAGGTTAGAGATCATTGTCATCTCACTGGTAAATATAGAGGTCCGGCTCATCAAAGTTGTAATATTAATTATAAACTCCCCTCGTTCATTCCTGTCTTTCTTCATAACAACGCTCATTATGATACACACTTGTTTATTAAAGAGTTGTCAAAGACTCCTGGGAGTATCAGTGCTATTCCAAGTACAGATCAAAAATACATCTCCTTTACAAAAATCATTCCAACAAGACCAACTACAAGAATTCGATTCTTGGATACATATAAATTCATGGCTAGTCCTCTTGCTAACCTAGTTAAAAATTTGAAAAAATTTCCATGTTTGGAGAGTAATTATGAGGATACGGAACTCCTAACACAAAAGGGAATTTACCCGTACGACTATATGGATTCATTTAAAAGATTTGGTGAAAAGAAACTTCCTTCAAAAGAAGATTTTTATAATATTCTAAATAATAGCAATGTTTCAGATGATGATTATGTACATGCTCAAAATGTTTGGAAAAAATATAATATCAATAATATGGGTGATTATCATGATCTCTATCTCAAGACTGATGTCCTTCTTCTAGCAGATGTATTCGAAGCATTTAGATCTGTGTGTCTTTCTGGATATGGCTTGGACCCTGCTCATTATTTCACAGCACCGGGTCTTGCTTGGAGTGCTATGCTAAAAATGACTAAACAAGATTTGGATTTGATAACCGATGTTGATATGCTCCTGATGATAGAGAGAGCAAAGAGAGGGGGAATTTCACAAGTCTGCTCATCAAGATATTCAAAAGCAAATAACAAATATCTTCCAGATTATGATCCAAAGAAAGATAGTTCCTATCTCATGTATTATGACGCCAACAACATCTATGGGTGGGCAATGTCCCAAGCACAACCTTATGGAGGATTGAAATGGGAGAGTGATCATGAGGATGTTCTAGAAAAGATTTTGAGTTCAACACAAAAAGAGTTGGATGAAAGGAAAGAAGGGTATTTCCTGGAGGTTGATCTAAAGTATCCAAAAGAACTCTTTGAGAAACATAAAGATCTTCCTTTCGGGTGTGAGAAAGAATTAACAAACCCAGAGTGGTTGAGTGAATATCAGAAATCATTTGATAAGGAATCAAGAACAGAAAAACTTTTAACAACATTCTTTGATAAGAAGAACTATGTACTACATCAGAGAAATCTTTTACAATTTGTGAAACATGGTCTAATTGTTGAGAAAGTTCATCGGGTCCTGAAATTCAAACAGAGTTATTGGTTAATGAAATATATTGATTTTAACACTCGAAAGAGAACGCTTGGAAAGACTGACTTTGAGAAAGATTTTTATAAGTTGATGAATAACGCAGTGTTTGGGAAGACTATGGAAAATGTTAGAAAGAGACAAAATATCAAGTTGACAACTTCCTGGGAACAAACTTCCAAACTAATCAACAGACCGAGCTTTGAGCGTGTTGAAATCTTTACAGAAAACTTTTGTGCTGTTCATATGATGAAAGAAGAAATTGAGATGGATAAACCGATTTATATTGGTACTACTGTTCTCGATCTATCAAAACTACTGATGTATGAATATTATTATGAGAATTTGAAAACAAAGTATGATGATAACGTCATGTTGATGTATATGGATACGGACAGCTTCATTCTGAGTATCAAGACAGATGACGTCTATGATGATATGAAAGCTGATTCTGTAATTTATGATACAAGCAACTATGATCAAAAGAGTGAATTGTTCTCGAATCAAAATAAAAAGGTGATTGGAAAGTTCAAGGATGAGCTTGGTGGAAATATTCTGAGTGAGTTCATAGCATTGAGAGCAAAGGCTTATGCGTATAAATATAGAGTTGGGAATGTGGAGAAGTGTGATCAGAAGCTCAAAGGGATTAAGAAAAATGTAATTAAAGAAAGTATCAATTTTGGTCATTATTATCAATGTTTGATGAGTGGGGAGGAACAGTATAGAAAGGTAAAAGGGATTAGGAGTTATAAGCATGAATTATATTCAGAAGAGGTAAATAAACTAGCACTAGGAGCATATGATGATAAACAATATATTTTAGAAAATGGAATTGATAGTCTCCCTTATGGTTATATAAGATATATAAGTGATAAGATATATAAGTGATAAGATATAAGTGATAAGATATATAAGTGATAAGATATATATAAGTGATAATATATATATATATATATATATATATATATATATATATATATATATATATATATATATATATATATATATATATATATATATATATATATATATATATATATATATATATATATATATAAGTGATAAGTTAAAAAGGGGGGTTAGGGATTTTAAGGGCTACCGCCACCTTTTTCATAAATAAATAAATGATAGAACCAAGTATTAACCAGACTAAAGGGTGGAGGTGTAATCAACCTTGGTATATAAATGGAAAACATAATGAGTGTGAGAAATACCAGATCCGAGAGGTTGAGAGGATCACTGGTCAGAAGATCCTCAAGACTGATAAACGTATTCATTTGTTAAGTGGGGTAATGGAGGGCGGGAAGAAAAATATATTAGAGTGGAGTGAGAACTTTGATGGTTATCAACCGGATAATAAATATTATAATTTTAAAATGGTATGTGGATCGGGAGGAGGACAGACCAGGTCCCTCCGTGAAACATATCATTTTATAAATGCACAGAGAAAGGTACTTGATGTAAAGTTTATCAATATCCTAGATGGGGATGAGTTCCATAAGAGAATGGAGTTGTTTAAAAAATTAGAAAATGAGCAAATATTCATAGGATCAATGAGGAATTTTGAATGTCGCGTGGTCCTTGGAGGGTAAGTAAGGACTCCCCCATTCACTTACATGTAAAAGGAGAAGGGGGTGTCGCGGTAATCGGGGGAAAGTTTGGGAAAAAGTCCCATCTAAATACATGGGTGTCCTGGAAGCCCCCATTATCTCCCTACTGCAATGTGTCGAGTTCCTATCATTTCCTGTTTTTAAAAGCAAGCGGTTGCACAAGCGGACGTGCACACTTCTTTTAGCAATAGATGCAAAAATATAGTATAATTTCTCTTTTGGCCCCGGAACTAAAACTCCTTGCCATCCACCGTTTTGACTCCTTGCTCCTTGCCACTCCTTGCCATCCACCGTTTGCCCTTCACGTGACTCGTGGTGGTCCCTCTCGGCTCTCCCCCCGTTGGTATTTTTGTGCACATAAGATTGTTCACGGTTCTGTTTAAATATTATTTAAATATGTATAACCTTTCCCCTTCAGTGTTTTACTCAGTGGTATTTTACAACACGCTGTTTTTCTTCCTATTTAAAAGGCTTTTCTCAATTTCCTCGCCAACTCATTCCACCTCAAAAAAAAGAAATTCAATATCTTATACGTCTCCCTCACTACACGGTCTAAATTCACATTCATTCCATCCCTCCTCCATCATTCTGAACCGGATTGCTAACTTGAAAATCACAACAAACCCAATTTGTTTTCAATGTTCGTCTTTCATTAATCATCCACTTTCTAAACTCCCCTCTTGCCCCTCCCATCCAAATCCCTCCCCTTGCACCTACACTCCTAAACTCCCCCCTTGCCCCGCCACTCTTAAACTCCCCCCCTACCCCTCCACTCCTGAACTCCCCCCTTGCCCTTCCACTCCTGAACTCCCCCCTTGCCCTTCCCCTCCTAAACTCCCCCCTCACTCCTCCCTTTCAAAACTCCCCCCCAACCCCTCACATTCAAATCTCCCCCCATACCATTCCTCTCCAATTCTCCCTCCTCCCCCCTCCTCCTCAAAGCTGCCTCCTCCCCACTTCGTCTCCCTTCTATCTCATACCTCCACCCCCCCCCCCAACCTTCTTCTTTCCTCTGCCCCCCCTCAAACAACCCCTCTCTGTGCCTCATCCCTTCACCTTCAAACCTTTCATCCTCCTCATCCTTCCCTTTCTTGGAACTCTTCTGCAATCGCTGACACACTAACAACTGCTCTCCCTACCTCCCCCTCTCATCCTTCATCTTACCCAACTCCTCCCCTCCCCTGTCCTGTACCCGATGCTCCCCCTCTCTCTTCATTAACGGTATGGACCTCAAACATCCGGGGCCTTCGCTAAAACCTGACTGATCTCTCCATACAGGTTGCTTCTGACAATCCAGACTTGATCTGCTTAACAGAGACTTTCCTCCTTCAAGATGTCTCTGATTCCTCAATATCTCTTCCTGGTTACTCCCTCCTCCGGTATGATAGACCTGAGCCTCGGCCTGGTGGTGGGGTGGCTATCTTTATCAAAAACTCTCTTCCTCACTCTCCTTGCACTGCCCTCTCTCCTCCTCACCCCCAGGAGTACCTCTGGCTACGGCTTCCTCTCCGCTCCCACCTTTTGTTCATATGTGTTCTGTACCGTCCCCCAAACAGTGATGACTCCATCTACATTTCACTGTCTGACAACATGGACCAACTTCTATCCACTCATCCCAACTCTCTCTTCCTCATATGTGGTGACTTCAGTTGTCATCATGCCACCTGGTTGGGTGTGGGTTCCTCTCTCACCAGTCATGGCACCTCAGCAAAGGACTTCTGTGACTCACTGGGATTGACACAATCTGTCAATTTCCCGACCCGGATCTCAGCCAATGGAGTATCTTCTCTTCTAGACTTGGTTATGACTAACTTCCCTGCTAATGTCTGCTGCTCTTCTTCTGCTCCAATCGGTTCTTCTGATCATGTGCTTGTCAAAGTGGACATCTCTCTGGCCATTCTCAGAGAGCCTCCTCAGCGTCGACGAGTCTGGCATTTCACTCAGGCCGACTGGGACGGTCTTCAAGCAGCCATCAATCGTCTGGATTGGTCTCCCATCTCCACTGCCTCTGACATCAATTCTTCCTGGGAATTCTTCCAAAGCAAACTGATCTCTCTCATGCACAGATTTATCCCATCTCGCCTTCAGTTGTCTTACCCTTCCTCCCGTCCATGGTACACTGAATCTTGTGGTGAGGCAGTTGCCCTGAAACAACTTGCCTTTGCCTCTTGGAAGGCTAATCCAACTGAAGGAAATCTCAGTTCCTTCCACCAAGCTCAGAACAAGTGTGTGTCTACCCTCAGGAGTGCCAGGAAGCACTATCTCTCCTCACTCAAGAATGAACTCTCAAACCTGTCTCCTTCCTCCAAATCCTGGTGGCGTCTGGTCAAATCCGTTTCTGGTGTTTGTTCCCCCTCCATCCCCTCCCTTACCTCAAATGGCCACACAGTTGACATCGCACGTGACAAAGCCGAATGCCTCAACTCTGTGTTTGCCTCAAAATCCTTAGTCCCAAACCCATCTCTCTCTGTTCCCACCTTTCCCAGTCGAACCAAACTGCTCCTGGACTCTGTGACCTTCTCTCCTGACAAGGTGGAGGAGTTTTTGTCAAACCTCGACTCTGATTCTGCAACTGGACCAGATGGCATCAGCCCACGGGTCCTAAAATCCTGCTCTGCCGCTCTATCTCACCCTCTCTCTGTTCTTTTCACCCTATATTTTGCTCAAGGTCATCTGCCAGCATCCTGGAAATCAGCAAACATTACCGCTTTACACAAAAAAGGTGCAAAAACAGATCCTTGCAACTACAGACCAATCAGCCTGCTCCCAATTATCAGCAAAGTCATGGAATCCATCATTGCTTCGGATATGAAATCTTTCCTCTTCTCCAATGGCTTGATCTCTGATCATCAATTTGGTTTCAGACCAGGTCACTCTACTCTGGACATGCTGCTTCTGCTGTCTCAACAATGGATGGAGGTCCTCAATGCCAAACAGGAAATCAGAGCTGTCTCCCTTGACATATCACGTGCCTTCGATACGGTCTGGCACCCAGCTCTGCTCACCAAACTCTCCTCCTATGGTATCCATGGAAATCTCCATGCATGGCTTGCGGACTTCCTCTCTGGTCGTAGTCAACGTGTGGCCCTGAATGGATTTCTCTCATCTCCCTTTCCCGTTCAGACTGGAGTTCCCCAAGGCAGTGTGCTGGGCCCTGTGCTTTTTCTGGTCTTTATCAATGATCTCTCCGACTCTCTGGAAAATCCTCTGTATCTCTTTGCTGATGACTCCACTCTCTGCCGCTCCAATCCTCTTCCCTCAGATCGGCAGTCTGCAGCCTCCTCACTCTCTGAAGACCTGGACAAAATCACAGACTGGTCAAACATGTGGAACATGTCTTTCAATCCTGACAAATCTCACACTCTTACTATGTCTCTCCGAAAAGATCGACTGGACAACCCTCCCATCTACTTTCTCAACAATCCTCTCCAAGAAGTTCTGTCGCTCAAGCTTTTGGGTCTCACCATCCGCCATGATCTTTCTTGGGAAAACCACATTTCCAAGCTGGCCTCCAAAGCCAGTCGCCGACTGGGCATCCTCCGTCGTGCGAAGTCCTTCCTAGGCACACCTGAGCTCCTCACCACATACAAGGCTTTCATCCACAGCTCAATGGAATACTGTTCTGCCCTATGGGCTGGTGCTCCTGCCTCACACCTGGCTCGGCTTCACGCTGTTGAATCCAAAGCTTTCAGAATCATTGGAATCTTCCGCGATGAAGCTATCTCTGAGGGCCTTTCACTCACTCACCGCAGGCAGGTAGGTGGTCTTTCTGTCTTCTACCGCCTCCTCTCCGGCCTTGCTCCCCCAGCTCTCTCTGTGCTCTGTCCCCCAAATATTCCTACAGGTCGCACAAGATCTGCCAGCCACCCTCTGATGGTTAAACTGCCGAAATCTCGGCTCTCTGCTCACCTTCACTCTTTCATTCCTCTTTTCTCCCGCCTCTGGAACAAACTCCTACACTCACTTCAATCACACTCCTCCCTCCAGGTCTTCAAAACAGCTGTTCACCACCATGTCTTATCTTCCCCCATCCAAAACCTTGATCTTTTCTACCCCCACTAATTCACCCCAGATCCACCTTGTTTGAAATTCCAACTTCTTTCCTGGAAGTCTTGGCAGTGTCCATATGTTTTATACCTCTCCCACCCCCCCCCCCCTTCCCATGCCTCCCCCCCAAAGCCCTCTCCCTCCCACAGTTCTCTTGATGTCTCCATGTCTCTCGGTCCCTGCTCTCAAATGTTGTGTTTGTGTCCTTCCCCCTCTCTCCCCATCTTGTCTATCGCTCCCGATGTTATTTGTTTTGTGTGTCTGTTTGTCTTTCTGTGTGATTAATGTTTGCTCTTTCACGAGCCTCGATCTTGTATACAAAAAAAAAAAAAAAAAAAAAAAAAAAAAAACATTTATAAACAGCCCTCACAGCTCCCATCCCTCCCAACATGATTAATAGTAAATATCATTTTATAAGTCAACTTAAAACTTACTCTTTACATTCACAAGCCCATAGATGTCCTCATTCGTGTTCAGATGCACACAAATGGTGTCTTCCTCAGATAATTCTACCTGGTACATCGAGCTCCCACATAAATATAGCTGACACAAGGTTTGTGTATTTTCACGTCACGAAGATGTCCTTTGTCGAATAGTTGGTTACCGTTACTTGGTAATGACGTACAGCATCTTTTCAAATTGCAGACGTCCATTAAATAAATAACCAAACCTGCCATGTTCACAGAAGGCACTCTCTCAAGATGGAAAGTCCATTTCCTGGTAATGATCCATCAGAGGTTTGCGAAGCACAGGCCCGTCCACTCGGGCCTTGCCCACATGGTCGGGGGTTTTCACTTTGAGTAGTTGCCCATTCGGCGAGCTAGGTTATCCAAGTCTTTCATTGTGCAGAGGCACAGCCCTTTCTCTCAGGTACTTTTCCAAGTATTTCCGGCTTCTTTTAGTCATTATGTGAGCCATTTTTGGTGACAATCCTTATCTCGCAAGGACGATATACTTTAAGGTGCCCCCGAACACCGCCGTTTCTTGGGGTTTCTTGCACGCCAAGCATTCTGGAGCAGATTACGTCATTTTCAAAGTCCCGTCTTGTCACAGAGCCGTTGTTGAGGCTTCCGGTTTGCATCGCTACATTACACTTGACCAGCGCTTTAAAATCAGTGGTTGGACGATCACTTATAGTCAGCCAATTTCTCAAGTGGGCGAAGACCAAAGAAATTGGATCTCAAGGTCAAATCTCAAGATCTCAAGTCGAATTTCTAAAATCTCCAATGTTCATCCAATTTACTTGATATTTGAACAGGGTTTGCACATCAAATCAAAGAAATGATTACCCCAAAATAGGAGCGATCGATTTAGCCGTTTTGACACATCAACTGTTTCCATGACAATTTCACCACATTATCATCAAATGGGACTTTGTGATTTTATTATTGTCACATCTCAAAAAGTTTGCAAGACATTAAATTGACACTTACACAGCTTATTTGTACGCAGCTTATTTGTACACGTCTGCTCCTGTAAAAGTTAGTCAAACTTAGACAAGGTCAAGGCGTCTAAAACATATAAAACACCGATTAGGTTGTAGTAATATTTGTCAACAAAATTCGTTTTGCGTAACGACGAATCATGGAAACATTTGGCAAGGCAAAGTTTAGAAATTGCTGTTTCCATGGCAACTAATTTTTATTTGGATTTCACAAGTATCATGCTGTGCACAACATCTTTCTTGTTTATTTATTCATTTTGACCATGGTTTATTTAAAATCAGATATACCAGGTGGTGCTTTATTGCATCATGAAAATGTATCGGGATATCCAAGTTGACTTGGATTGTTCCTGCAATTTCAGACTTTAGCATGGAGCGGGAACCACCATACTGTACTTCAATCTCTAAAACGTTAATCATCATGACCATCGAGCTTTAAATATCCAAACCTCACTACTGCTTACACAGTACACTCATTACATCCTCCCAACTGCCTGCACTCGATATACCCTCACTACTGCCTGCACTTACTACACCCTCACCACTGCCTGCACTCACTACACCCTCACCACTGCCTGCACTCACTACACCCTCACCACTGCCTGCACTCACTACACCCTCACCACTGCCTGCATCCCAACCATATATTAAAAAGACTTGTCCGCTTTACATGGAGCGACAAATAAGTCGGACTCACCCTCCCGCTTCCAATAAAACGAATACAACTATCCACTGATCTGCTACAAACACAACTGCAACCTTGAGTGATGCCAAATGAACAATACCTGATACAAAATCACGATAACAATTGTGCAAAACAACAAAATGTAATTGCAGGTACAGGTTTTGTTTTACTTTCCCCTTTCCCAATGAAAACACAAAGGTAACGAGCTGAAGTGTTTATTGCAAGCAACAGGTACATGATCGATGGACAGACATGAAATTGTGATTTTACATTCATTGATTTGATGAAGAGTTTATATTTGATGAGAAACTGTTAATGTTTATAATCATTGTTAAACATCAACATGCAGCAGAAACACAAAGAAGAGGAAATGTTGAAGCAGTTTTCTTGTTGGAAGAGGAGATGAGAAGTCGTAAGGTGCTGTACTCGGTCTTGGTCCATGAACTCTTATTCAACCCCACAAAACACTTGGGGTGAGAAGGAAATATGGAATTATTTGTATTGTTCATGAGATTGGTTGATCATGTTAATTAATTATTACAAGCAGATCGTCGCTGAAACCGGATCAACAAATATTAACACGACAGGATACAATTGGGGTCTCACACCCCACACTCTTATCACACCCCGTCTAGAAGAAGTAACTTGGGGTCTTTCACAACCAAACCCGAAATAAAGACGGAAGGACCCAGCAACTATTATCCCAAAACTATCCTGGTTTATACCTTACTAGGGCATGCCCGTACGTGGGTGCAATGCCCGTACGTGGGTACGTGGGTACGTGGGTGCGAGTACGGTGACAATCCCCCCCCCCCCTCTATCTACATGAAATGGTTTGGTTCATGAAATGTTTTGGTCCATTCGCAACGCCAAAGCGAACGGCGAACGGCTTGCGAGTACAGTGACAATCCCCCCCCTCTATTTACATGAAATGGTTTGGTCCATTCGCAACGACCACAGAACCCCCCCCCCCCCCTCTATTTACATGAAATGGTTTGGTTCATTCGCAACGCCAAAGCGAACGGCGAACGGCTAAATCGCCATAGCTCGGTAAGTACTTGTCCGATTAATATGAAACCTTGAAAAGGCACATCCTCGGGTCCCCAGCAATATACCTGGCAAGTTTAAAGTATATCGGACCCGTGGTTGTCGAGAAACAGCGGTCACAGACATACAAACATACAAACATACAAACATACAAACATACACACAGAGATTACTGGAATTATAGATAGACTAGGACGTGCCCGTACGTGGCGTACCCGTAACCGTACCGTACCCGGAACCGTACCCGGAACCGTACCCGTAACGTACCCGTACCGTACCCGTACCCGTGACGTGCCCGTAATGAATATGTACAAAATATAAATATGTATGTACTACAATCGATCGTACCTTACAACAATCAACACAGATTGCAACGTCAAATAAATGAATACGCTCTCAAATGTGCCGTCCGAGGCAGCGTCTGCTCGCCACGTTCAGCGTCACTATGACTATCCGTAAGTCCGGAAGTGACGTCCTCATTTGACTGTCCGGAAGTTCGCAAATCGCAGTTACGATGAATCGCAAATTAGTTTTAATTAGTTTTAAAACATAGTTTAACGGCAACATAGTTTTCCAACGTGAAATAAATGAATACGCTCTCAAATGTGCCGTCCGAGGCAGAGTCTGTGCGCCACGTTCGGCACACGTGATAGCTCGCTGCTCTCTGATTGGTTGAATCGTTTTTTGGACATAGCTCGGTAACTACTTCTCCGATTAATATGAAACCTTGAAAAGGCACATCCTCGGGTCCCCAGCAATATACCTGGCAAGTTTAAAGTATATCGGACCGGTAGTTGTCGAGAAACAGCGGTCACAGACAAACATACATACATACATACATACATACAAACATACAAACATACAAACATACAAACATACAAACATACACACAGAGATTACTGGAATTATAGATAGATGATACATGGTGTGCTCCCAGATGCAGCACTACCTGTTGGCATCCGAATGTTGGTTTTATTGAACTTTCAGAGTCAGGACTCAAACCCAACGACACTTAGGTTAAAGTGAAACTCCAAACGGGGCACCAGGACCAAACACCAGTATTACTGAGCTGGGAATCATTAGTCACACCAATACCAACCGTGTATATCGATGTAAAACTATGTCGGTTCCTGGTAAAGCCCGTGCTCGGTAAGCCCGTACCCACTCCAATCTGAGGGTCTAAATCACATGCTGGTGTTGTGACCTCTTCTTTCCTCTCTTCATCCTTTCGTTCGCGTACTCATCTATATATATAAAACACAGTTTGTGTGTGTGTGTGTGTAATGTTACCGGTAGACTCCTAAACGGAGAGGCTCACGTACTTGATATTTGGCACAGACATGGCCATTGAGCCTGGGACGAACTTGGCCGACCTAAAAATTGATTTCATAATATTTTAAAACCATATTTTTACCTCAGCGCATTTCAGCGAGGACTTTATGCACGGAATCTGACCGGTCGCAGAGCAGCGCGCTGATTCGCTCAGAGCGATCACGTGATGTTCCTTGCCGCCATTAACTCAGTTACGTGTTCGCACGTATTTCAGAGCGAAAAGCGATTGCGTTTTTTCACATTTCAGCGAGGAACATTTCCATTCACACCACAGAGGTTTTTTTCCCTTTCATCTTTAGATCCATATTTTTTGCCATAACGTCGCGCATTATGGCTCTCTCGAGCTCGAGTTAGCCAATCACCTGGGAGCATGAGGCCACGTTGGCCACGCCCACGACACGACGCAGAGTAGCAATCGTGCGTTTGCGTCGTTTCTTACCACGTGTAAACGTGGTATTTTGTCTACGAGTATTTTGAATTTGGTATTTTGAATTTGTCTATGAGTGAGTGACTGGAAGACTGACTGTGATAAAGGCAATGGCACCGAAGAAAAGAAATTTGTCACGTTCAACCTCGCAAGCAAGGAAAATCGCTGATCAGAGACTCCATGAAGCCGATGAAGGTACTTTTCACCATCGACAAACCAATCAAGAATGTGTCTTTAGATTCAGACAGCGAGAGACAGAAGATGAGACAGCGGCACGTCTAAACGCTAATCAACAACGTGTGGCGAGGGCCAGACAGCGAGAGACAGAAGATGAGACAGAGGCACGTCTATACGCCAATCAACAATGTCTGGCGAGGGCCAGACAGCGAGAGACAGAAGATGAGACAGAGGCACGTCTGAACGCTAATCAACAACGTCTGGCGAGGGCCAGACAGCGAGAGACAGAAGATGAGACGGAGGCACGTCTGAACGCTAATCAACAACGTGTGGCGAGGGCCAGACAGCGAGAGACAGAAGATGAGACGGAGGCACGTCTGAACGCTAATCAACAACGTGTGGCGAGGGCCAGACAGTGAGAGACAGAAGATGAGACGGAGGCACGTCTGAACGCTAATCAAGAACGTGTGGCGAGGGCCAGACAGCGAGAGACAGAAGATGAGACGGAGGCACGTCTGAACGCTAATCAACAACGTGTGGCGAGGGCCAGACAGCGAGAGACAGAAGATGAGACAGAGGCACGTCTGAACGCTAATCAACAACGTGTGGCGAGGGCCAGACAGCGAGAGACAGAAGATGAGACAGAGGCACGTCTAAACGCCAATCAACAAAGTGTAGCGAGGGCCAGACAGCAGGAGACAGAAGAACAGCGCCAAAAACTACTCAACAACTGGCAAACATCAGGCGGACGGCAGCCGGCCATTGCATGGGAGAAGGCTGCATTCAGTTACAATCCGAACACTGACTACTCCTCATACGTTGATATTGGCTCCATGTCGTTCACCTGTCAGTTTTGCCATGCCTTGAAATGAAAGGGAGAAACACCAGGAATGTGTTGCAGGGGGAGGCAATGTCCTTTTGCCTTCTCTCCAATCTCCACCGGAACCTTTGAAAGAACTACTTCAATCAACTATGACTCAATCCAGACACTTCCTGAAGGGAATCCGTAATTACAACTCTTCGTTCCAAATGACTTCGTTTGGAGCAGATCGTGTCGTCACTGAGCAAGGATTCATGCCTACATTCAAGGTGCAAGGCCAGGTATACCACCTCATTGGCTCTATCCACCCTCAACCAGGTGAGCAACCGAAATTTTTACAAATCTATTTTATGGGTGACCACCGAGAAGAAGCTGCCCGACCCCCCTCCCCCTCCCACTCCCCCCTCCACCTCCCCCCTCCACCTCCCCCTCCTCCCTTGCCCTCCCCCTCCCCCTCTTCTCCACTCCCCCCCTCTTCTTCCCTCCCCCCCCTCTTCTCCCCTCCCCTCCTCCTCCCCTCCTCCTCCCCCCCCCCCCCCGTTCCCCGTACTCATCTATTATAATTCCCAGTGTTATACATGAAGAAAACAGGTGAGAGTAAGCAGCTCCTGATATTGGGGGCTGAGTACAAACACTCAAACAAAGATAATGATAACTTAAGATGGTGGAGGTCACGGACATTATGCACCAACACATTGAGAGCACAAGGTGAACAAAAACACTTTGAAGGTAACAAATTGAAACAACACGCTTTACAACAGGAATAAATCACAAAAATAATAAAATGAATGATCAAAACTTTTCAGGTAAATTACAATTCCAAATAAAGTCAATATTTCAAATAAATTTATAATAAATGTACCAACTACAGGTAAGGGCATCGCAGGGTTAGACTGCCCTCCAGCCTCAGGTATTATTCTGCCCCATGATGGTATTTACGCAGGTGTTGTGACCACAATGTGATCCTAAGTACCCAAAATGTAATCCTTGAAGTGTTTGCGCTGGTAGCGTCGAGGGTTGGAGCATCTTGGTGTACACCTGGATGGGGACATTGTTTGATGATCCTCACTGGTGTCATGGATGGTCTCAACAAATTGGGAGTGATCTGGTCGACAGGAGTCAACCTTTCGGGATGTATCGGAGACGCGATCTGGTACTTGGGTGATCGGGATTTGGAAGGATTCAGCACCATTGGCAGGTGAAGACACGTCATAGGGGATGTATGAGCGTGTCTGGTGGTTTTGATGCTGGTTGGAGGAAAACCTCCTCAGTGTGTAGTGAACTTCCATCTACCCCATAGTGAAGGAATTGGGACGTTCTTTACCAGTACTCGGGGACCTTGTGGAATTCTGATTTTTTTTGACCTGTTAAGCTGCACTCGTCAATTGGGACACCACAACTTGCGTAAGTTACACAAGGATTCATCGATGGCAGAGACGAGGTCGTGGTTTTCTGCGCATGACTTGTTATGGTCAGAGTGGAGACCAAATAGCAGACTTCCACCGATATGTTGGGCCTGACAGACCCCTTGGGCACCTTAGATTTCTCAATATAACGGTGATTTGTGGAGCTAAGATGATATTGGATTTGTATCATTTGCAGGTCAGAGAATTGAGATTTGGGGATTTGTGAACTGATCCCGCTGGCACCACATCTCATGGGCAGAGAAGCCTTGTCCACAAATTCACGAACGAAGACTGGCGGTGGCCAGTGTGAGGGTTAGTGGGGTTACTGGTCCCATAGGCTCCTCTCGTAAAGGTTGGTCTCCTCATTCTTGTTGGGATTTTTAAAGTGATAATTCTTGATGCACAAACATTAATGTTTAAGAAGATCTTCGTGAACCAGACATAACAAGCGGGGGGCAGAATTTGTGCGGATGACAGCAGGTGGTCCATCCAATGGCTGGAGCTTTATGCAGAAGCAGATCAAGTTATCTGGGAGTGTGATGTGTTGTTCGTCATCCACGATGCGGTGTAAGAGGAGGTACATTCTCGCAATACAATAATTTAATGGTGATGGCGTTTGATGATATCTGGTGCGAAGGAGACACTGACGACACTGGGACTGTTTGATGATGGTGTGGGTTGTGTTGCACAATGCAGCACACTGGTGGCACCTGGAGGTCACCTGATCAACTGAACTGTCCAAGTCATGAGTGTGGAAATGGCAGTTAATCACGGAACTATGTTGATGACGACTCGGGTGATCCACCTGAATGTGTAGTGCTGTTAGTAGGCCATTGAGCACCTGACGTGGATAATGATGCACACACGTGCCAGTGACAGGGGCTCGTCCTGACAGACAACTACTAGGCCATCTTTGGAAACTGAAGCGACCTGGAGGTATATTTGGTTTGACATCTTTGATGTTGGTAGCTTTCTTTGATGGGTGGGTGTCCTGAGCTAGTTGGGCATGAGTTCGCCTGAAGTCTGAGCGCACTACCTGCCTTGCTGACGAAGCAGCTCTGTTAGTGAAGGGCAGTTTGTCATGTCCGGAAATAATGTCCTGGGCTGATGCATGCAGGACAACGGCTTCCTCCTTGCTTCTGATGAAGGCACAAATTTGACAGGTGGTGTTTGTGCAATCTGGGGCATTGCAGCTCGCAAAATCAGATGGGGTGTTTGCGGACACCGTGAGGTGCCATATTGTTGCCTGAAACCGGCTGAAAGTGGAAAGGAAGGTGGATATACGAGGGCTCGCTGAGAACTCAACACGACAAAGCTTCTTATAAGCTTGTACGCACGGCTTGCTATCGGTGAGGATGGAAGTGTAATGTTTAGACTGTATAATGAAGGAACTGAATTGTTTCTCTGAGGTGGTAATGGAAAGGGCCTCCACCTCATAAGGCAACGAGGTAGGTTGGCATCCGCGTAACTTCGCATGAAAGAAACCCATGAGGTTAGGTCCTACGCTGCTCGTGATGTACAAAGTCTATCCAATGCTGTATTTTTTGACAGAACCATCTCTCACAATCCACAGCTGATCACGAGCATGAGGAAGAGTCATTGTATGGGTCAAAGTAAGACTGGCTTGGGCTCTGCATAAGGCAACTCATCCGGCTACACAACTCTGTCCAATGTTTGGTATCCAGTCATGGGGACATCCATCCAATGTTTGGCATCCAGCCACGGAGTCATCCATCCAATGTTTGGCATCCAACGATGGAGTCATCCATCCAATGTTTGGCATCCAGCAACAGCATCATCCAAGAGGGATAGCAGTGTGGAGCAGTCAGTGATGAGCGAGAACCTCATATGCCCCGATAAAGGATCTCATTCCCAAGCAAGTGGAGAGGCTAGCCATGCAGTGTGAGCTGGCCTGGATCGTATGACTAGACCAGATCTAGCCCAAGATGGTGGTGCTGTTCGGACAAATAACTGTTTTTGGAGCAGAGAGGCGTCGTCGACATTTGTACAAGGCATGTAAAACCATTCTCCAGTTTTGAAGAAGCTCATCTGATGTGCCACCGTTGCAATGGAGGTCACCAGTGAGTTTGGTGACAGTCACCTTCTCTAAGAGATAACCAAGGAATCATCACGAGTTATTTGAGTGCTGTTTCTGATCCAGGCATTCCCATTGTGGGTTGTGGGTTTCTCAGGAGCACAGGCCGCCCCGTGCTGGAAGCTGACCTTCAAGATTGCATGCGTGGCACTATGGGTGCGTGGCATGTCCTTGGATGGAATCTTCCTCTTGGATGTTCTTATCTCTGCTGCACTGATGTCTGAATGCGCTTTTGTTTGAAGGGGCTTTGAAACGGCTTCGTTTGAAACGGCAGTTTTGAAACGGCAGTATGGCACCTCACGGTGAAACGGCTTTGTTTGAAACGGCTTCGCTCTTTCACGAGCCTCGATATTGTATACAAAAAAACAAAAAAAAAAAAAAAAAAAAAAAAAAAAAAAAAAAAAACTCTGTGTATGTAAGCAGAGTACATCGTAAAAACGGATGAGAAGGTACTTGGCATTATCTGGAGCCTTCCCTTTCCCGCATATGTGTGAATTCCATATTAAACGGCTTGTATCTTCAGTACGGTGTCTTTAGTGTCTACATCGGACATCCGACATCGGACTTCGACAGACAAAGTGAGAGTGTGAGATTTGTCAGGATTGAAAGACATGTTCCACTTGTTTGACCAGTTTGTGATGCTGTCCAGGTCTGCAGAGAGTGAAGAGGCTGCTACCTGCTGATCTGAGGGATGAGGTATGGAGTGGCAGAGAGTAGAGTCATCAGAAAAGAGATAGAAAGGATTTTCTAGAGAGTCAGAGAGGTCATTGATGAAGACCAGAAAAGCACAGGGCCCAGAACACTGCCATGAGGAACGCCAGGCTGGACAGAAAGGGGGGATGAGAGAATTCCATTCAGGGACACACGTTCACCACGACAGGAGAGGAAGTCCACGAGCCATGTGTGGAGATTTCCATGGATACCGTAAGAGGAGAGTTTGGGGAGCAGGGACGGGGTGCCCGACCATATCAAAGGCACGAGATATGTGAAGGGAGACAGCTCTGATTTCCTGTTTGGCATTGAGGACCTCCATCCATTGTTGAGACATCAGAAGCAGCATGTCCAGAGTAGAATGACCTGGGCTGAATCCAAATTGATGAGCATGTCCAGAGTAGAATGAACTGGGCTGAATCCAAATTGATGATCAGGGATCACGCCATTGGCGAAGAGGAAGGATTTGATATTCAAAGCAATGATGGATTCCATGACTTTGCTGATTGTTGACAACAGGCTGATTGGTCTGTAGTTGCAAGGATCTGTTTTTGCACATTTTTTGTGTGAAGCGGTAATATTGTCTCATTTTCAGGCAGATGGCAGATGACCTTGAGCAAAGAGGGTGAAGTGAACAGAGGGAGGGTGAGATAGAGCAGCACAGCAGGATTTTTGGACCCGTGGGCAGATGCCGTCTGGTCCAGTTTCAGAATCAGAATCGAGGTTTTACAGAAACTTCTTCACCTTGTCAGGAGAGAAAGACACAGAGTCCAGGAACAGCTGGGTTCGACTGGGTAACTGGGTGGGTACATAGAGCGATGGAATTGGGAAACAGGATTTTGAGGCTAACACAGAGTCGAGGCATTCGGCTTTTTCACGTGTGGTGTCAGCTGTGTAGCCAATTCAGGTAAGGGAGGGGATGGAGGGGGAACAAGCACCAGAAACAGATTTGACCAGATGCCACCAGGATATGGAGGAGGTAGACAGGTTTGAGAGGCGAAGGCAAGTTGTTTCAGGGCAACTCCCTCACCACAAGATTCAGTGTACCATGGACGGGCGGAAGGGTATGACAACTGAAGACGACATTGGATAAATCTGTGAATGAGAGAGAGCAGTTTACTTTGGAAGAATTCCCAGGAAGAGTTGATGTCAGAGGCAGTAGAGATGAGAGACCAGTCCAGATGTTTCATGACTGCGTGAAGACCATGCCAGTTGGCCTGAGTGAAATGCCAGACACGTCGGCACTGAGGTGTCTCTCTGAGAACGGATTCCTATTGACTCTCCGAGCCACAGAGTAGTTTTGTGAGGTGGGGTCATATTAGCTGAGCTCAGCGTATGGTATGGCGATCAAGGCTCTTTTCCTGAGAACCATTCACGTACGTGGTGCCATCACCCAGGATAACTTGGTGCTGAGCAGGGCGGACTGACATATTGTTAGTCTCCATGAAAGGTTTTCCTGCTAGTACCTCTGTCGGCCTCGCCCATATTAACTCTCAAACGAATCCTCTTGATATTCATTTGCATAATAGTTACTCGTAGACCATTCGTTAAATTTGCTCTAAATCCCTTTGTAATCGGAATTTGTAGGGACGTTTAAATAATGTGACTTGTTATACAATCAGCTTGGGTATAATTGGGATCCATATATGGGAATACAACTTATGGTGTTTCACCGGTTAAACTCGGGGTGACCTTTCTCTCTCTCTCGACAAAACGAAAATTCACTTTGATTTCTCACCAGGCCCGACTAGTGCAGAATCGCCCGCTGGGGAAAGGATAATTAATTCCGGCCGGGCTCCGCGTTATCTCAAGGCAGACTTGGATTCACTCGAGCATTTGTTGGGATAAACTCGTGGGAGCCCTTCTCTCGGGCAAACGGCCGGATCTCAAATCTTGCAATGTCATAAACAGCTAGAACTCCCTTTGTCCTTCTCTCTGCTTCACTCTGCCATCTGGCACATGTAAAGTTTTACGATTGTGTTATCTGATGTTGAAATGTACAAATACGTGCACAGCACGATTCTGCTTAAGAGTTTTCTCGGCAAGGCCACGGGTTGTCCACCTTGTCCGTGATCACTGCTCCACGGCGCAGTGCTGACCTGATTGTCGAATAAACTACGTTTCCTGAGAACTGCATTTTT
Organism: Myxine glutinosa; assembly: GCF_964187855.1. Taxonomy (NCBI): domain Eukaryota; kingdom Metazoa; phylum Chordata; class Myxini; order Myxiniformes; family Myxinidae; genus Myxine; species Myxine glutinosa. The sequence goes on from NW_027617424.1 coordinate 115,498, forward strand.
GCATGGACTCCGAACTTCCGAATCCGAGCGAGCGGACCGACGGTTTGAAAGGATTCCAATTCGACACCTCCACATCTAGATTCTCTACCACCAGTACCTCAAATTGGAATTGTCTTCCATCTTGTGTTAGTCAGTCTGGTCTCGCTAAAAAATTGAAGAAGGGAGAACGTATCCGCTTGATGAGTGGACTGTGCGCTCTTCTGAATCTTGGCTCCAAACTTGTTTGCAGTGGTTGCGTGAATCACCGCTTTGCACAAAAAAGGTGCAAAAACAGATCCTAGCAACTACAGACCAATCAGCCTTCTCCCAATTATCAGCGAAGTCATGGAATCCATCATTGCTTCAGATATGAAATCTTTCCTCTTCTCCAATGGCTTGATCTCTGACCATCAATTTGGTTTCAGACCTGGTCACTCTACTCTGGACATGCTGCTTCTGCTTTCTCAACAATGGATGGAGGTCCTCAATGCCAAACAGGAAATTAGAGCTGTCTCCCTTGACATTTCACATGCCTTCGATACGGTCTGGCACCCCGCTCTGCTCACCAAACACTCCTCCTTTGGTATCCATGGAAATCTCCACGCATGGCTGGTGGACATCCTCTCTAGTCGTAGTCAACGTGTGGCCCTGAATGGGTTTCTCTTTTTTTTCTTCCTGTTCAGGCTGGAGTTCTCCAAGGCAGTGTTCTGGGCCCTGTGCTTTTTCTGGTCTTCATCAATGATCTCTCTGACTCTCTTGAAAATCCTCTCTATCTCTTTGCTGACGACTCTACTCTCTGTCGCTCCATTCCTCATCCCTCAGATCGGCAGTCTGCAGCCTCCTCACTCTCTGCAGACCTGGACAAATCACAGACTGGGCAAACAAGTGGAACATGTCTTTCAATCCTGACAAATCTCACACTCTTACGATGTCTCTCCGAAAAGACCGACTGGACAACCCCCCCATCCACTTTCTGAATAATCCTCTCCAAGAAGTTCTGTCACTCAAGCTTTTGGGTCTCACTATCTGCCATGATCTTTCCTGGGAAAACCATATTTCAAATCTGGCCTCCAAAGCCAGTCGCCGACTGGGCATCCTCTGTCGTGCGAAGTCCTTCCTTGGTACACCTGAGCTCCTCACCACTTACAAGGCTTTCATCCGCAGCTCTATGGAATACTGCTCTCCCCTCTGGTCTGGTGCTCCTGCCTCACACCTAGCTCGTCTTCACGCTTTTGAAACCAAAGCGTTCAGAATCATTGGAATCTCCCGCGATGAAGCTAACTCCAAGGGCCTTTCACTCGCTCACCGCAGGCAGGTTGGTGGTCTTTCCGTCTTCTACCGACTCCTCTCCGGCCTTGCCCCCCCAGCTCTATCTGGGCTCTGTCCCCCAAATATTCCTACAGGTCGCACAAGATCTGCCTGCAACCCTCTTATGGTTAAACTGCCAAAATCAAGACTTTCTGCTCACCTTCACTCCTTCATTCCTCTTTTCTCCCACCTCTGGAACAAACTCCCTCACTCTCTTCAATCCCACTCCACCCTCCAGGTCTTTAAAACTGCTGTTCACCACCATCTCTTATCTTCCCCCATCCAAAACCTTAATGTTTTCTACCCCCGCTAATTTCACCCAAAATCCTACACTTTTTTTTGAAATACCAACTTCTGTCCTGGAAGTCCTTGGTCCCCTTGTGTTTTATACCTCCCCCCCCCCCCCCTTCCCACGCTTTCCGCCCCCCAAGCCCTCTCCCTCCCACACTTCTCCCTTCTCTCAAATGTTGTGTTTGTGTGCTTCCCCTTCTCTCCCCATCTTGTCTTCCGCTCCCTCTTTTTATATATTTTGTTTGTCTGGTTGATTTGTTTGTGAAATAAATGTTAGCTCTTTCACGAGCTTCGATTCAGTATACAAAAAAAAAAAAATCAGGTTTCCTGTGGCACCACTGTCGATGGTTGGGTTTTGTGGTGACCCTGGAAGGTATCTAGATACGGAGACTGGCAAATCTGGAAACGTACCGAAGTGGAGGGTTCTGGGAAATTTATGTCTTCAACAATCTTGTCCACATGGGCACATGTTCAGTTTCCTCACTCGTCGTTTAAGTCTTCAGAAATGCCAGCCACTTGGCGTGCTCTTGTAATGTACCGAGGATCTCGTTTGGGGAGGGACGGACATTCACTGAGGAAATGACTGTAATCAGCATGACACTTGTTTTCGACGGTTTCGAAGTTTTCGAGGTAAAGAATATGATACATCTGTTACCAGGTTGTCTGACCCTGTAAGGAAGTTTAAAACTTGTTTACCATTTCCATTATGTTTGGTAAAACTAATTTCCATCGACACAATGTTCTGCATTTGCAATGATTGTTTGTCTTTGGCTAAACAAACTTGGTTTCATTGTAGCTGTTCTCCAGGTCAAATTAACTCAGTGTGTGATATGTAACGAACATTGTTGAATCTTCAACGGTTGTTAACATCACAGTAAGATTGTTAACATCATTGTTAACGGTTGTTAACATCATTGGAATCTCCCGTGATGAAGCTACCTCCGAGGGCCTTTCACTTACTCACCGCAGGCAGGTTGGTGGTCTTTCCGTCTTCTACCGACTCCTCTCCAGCCTTGCTCCTCCAGCTCTCTCTGGGCTCTGTCACCCAAATATTCCTACAGGTCGCAAAAGATCTGCCTGCAACCCTCTTATGGTTAAACTGCCAAAATCAAGACTCTCTGCTCACCTT